>NC_050527.1:611477-620312 GCF_002922805.2 Oryzias melastigma
AAGACCTAAATGTAGGAGAGCAGAGACGGACAAAAAAAATTAAATGATCAGTTAAATAAAATTAGAATACTGAACAAAAAACAAACAAAACGTGTCTGTCTTTTACAAATGTAAATGTGTGAATCTCTGAAGCTTAAATTGAGTCTAATGGGATCTGTGCTGCCTTTTATTCTGTTTTTAAACCTTCTTCCTGTATTCCTTTTACAGGCTTTCATACTATGAACTCAGTGGATTTTTTTTTAAATCAATAACATAAATATATTTATAAAAAAAACCCACCACCACCAAGAAGCTTCTATTTAACAGGAACCCAAAAGAGCAAAACGGTAAACTTGGCTGTGAGTAACCATGGAGTTAAATGCACTGAGGACTAATTAACTGAATGTATAGCAGCTGCTGTGATTAGAAAATCAGATCATGTGTGAAGAAGATATGAGGAAGAGTTAGAAAAAACCCAGTAAACATGAAAAATATAATTCTGAAGCACCAAAAACACAAAGACTCAAGTTTACATCCCTAAACTTGCTTACTTTGTCAACCCATAGTATTAATCTCTATACTCCAACCAGAGTACATTAGCTGGTAACAATGACACTGAACCCCATTAGTATAGTTTTCCTTCAAAGCTTAAGGTGAAGATTTCAAAAGGATTTTTACCTTTGCCAGTTTTGGTTAAAAGCAAACATAAGAGTTAATACACATAATTTTTACAATAAAAAAATCTATTGGAATAAATACTTGAAACATTGCATATAGTACTTTAGACATTTTTCACATAGTTTAATGTTGAATTTATGCAATCCTTTTTAATGTTTGACCTTTTATTACAGAAATATAAAAACTGTTTGATCTCAATTTTTGTGAATTTTTATAGTAAAAATATAAATGTACCACTCTGAATTCAGTTTTTTTTGGACAGTTTCAAGTTTATTGAAGAATTATTGTGTAATATAAGGAAATATGTTAGTTTAAAAAAAAGCTGAGGTTGCACTGTAAAGACGGATATCAAGGAGTGTCACAAAAACACTTTTGAAGATAAACTAATCAAGTAAATTATAAAGTAAAAAAAATAAACTGGAAAAGGCCCCAGACAGCAAACAAACAAAATAATTTATAAGCAGATAATCAACATAACAATATCTTTACATAATTTAACAGCATTCTGCGTAAAACCTTGATCAGGTCTTAGATGTTTAAAATAGAACCCTTAAAAATCAAGAACCTTTTCTTTTATTTTTATTGTCTATTATCAGTAAACAGAAAGACAAAACAATGCTCAGTATTAATTGAGCGCTTCCCTAGCTTTTAAAAATGTGAGTCACAGTAAGATACTCATGATCACAATGGACAATGATTGGCACACACATTCCTTCTAAAAGAGTTAAGAGCTTTTAAGCTCAATGTTACATTTTTATTAATTAAAAGAAAGGTTTGAGATCACCTGAGACACTTCCAGTAATCCAGTGAGTGCCTTTTGATATAGTTTACACAGAAAGTGTTTGACAATGCTCTGATTATGAGCAAAGGGTAAATAACAAGAACCCAGCTAATTTTTACTTCCTTTTGAACACAAAAAAAAATAGCAAACTAGACACTCACCTAATACACATCTGAGATCCACAAAACTGCACACAAACTACAAGGCCTTCTCAAAGTTCTGTGGGTACGACCAAAGGGGATGTCTGGCAAAAACACTACGGCAGAAAGTTTCTGAAAACTCGTTTCACTGTCACAGGACCAGGAAACTTTGCGGTGTGAGTCAACCACAGGCTCTTGCTGTGTACCAGAACTCCTGTGGTAAATAATCAAACCGGCAATCCTGCCTGCTGCACTCTGACTGGAGCTTTTTCATTTTCACGCTCTTCACTGCTCGCAAAAGTGCTGCCTTGCAGAATTCAAAGCAAGAGAGGGCATGTTTTCTAAAATGTAGTTGCAAACTGGAATATATCAATACATAAAAAAGAGCACATTGGTTTAATATACACGGTGACACCACTGAAATCTGCTAGAAAGATTACAGCTTTAGAAAACTTTGAGTTAGAGTTAATAGCTTTCCTCTAAGTTTCTCAGGTAAATAAAACTTGGTCTTTTTTGGCTTAAATATTACTGTTTAGCTTTATCATGCATTTATGGTTTTCTTTGGTCCTCTTTTTACTTATACCTGATATATAATAAATAAGAATTCTGTCATGATAGTGAAGGGAGGCGTAGCAGACCCAGATGCTAGAAACCTGGAAGGATTACGGAAAGCAGAATGGAGGGTAGTTAGTGTTATTGTCCAGTGGGAACAGAAACAGGAGCAGAGTTTTGTGGCTATAGATGTAGAAGATTTGGTGGTGGAACATAAATTCGAGGGAAACTAGGGAGTGGAGGAAAGAGGTGCTTTACTGTCCTTGGTAGTATTTTAGTCTATGGACGGAGAGCTGGGACTGCTTGTCCTGTTGGTTGCGTGTGTTGACAGCATTGTGGCAATGAGACATGGCATGACTGGAGGTTGAGTCCTTGAGTGGAACCAGACTGTGGCTGTAATGTGTTGGACCAAGGTCAGCACATATGATGAAGACTCTGGAGACAGTGAGGTAGTAATTCACAAAAAACTTAATCAACTTTAATGATTAACACAAGTATAAGACCAAGTACTGCATCAGAGAAGGCAAACTAACAGGCAGTAAATACTGGAGCAGACACACCCTAAATAGTGGTCCAGAGCTGATGATATGAGTCTCAACATCTGAGTCCAATCCAGAGGAGCTACACCATCCTGACCGTCTGTATCTGGAAGTCCTACAGGATCTTTGCTCTCTCATTCTCTACCACTTTCCGAGGTGTTTCCCAATTTGACCTTTGTCTATATTCTGCACACACGTTCCTGTATATTATCCCAACTGCTTGGTTGTGGCGCTCCATGTATGCTTTCCTGACCAGCATCTTACACCCTGCAGTTACTGTATGTGCTGGATTGCTTCAGGTGCCTCTTTGCACAGCCTATACCTTGGGTCTTGTCTGGTGTGGTAGATCTGAGTCTCTATCGTCTCAGGGCTTGTTCCTGAACTGCCAGGCTGAGTACCTTTGTGCTGTCTTGTAATCCAACCCTTTCACACTATCAGTTGGGGCATTAAGCTTTATATACACATGCATCTTGGATGTTTCATCCTGGATGGTGGCTTCTACACTCACTAGTCCTCGGTCTCTTTCCTTGCGGCTAGTATACAGTCTCAGAGTGGTGGATTTGAGATGGAACCCTCCATGTGTAACACACATCAGCTGGGTCCCTTTAGATTGTTTGCATGGGTTGGGACTTGATTAGCCAATCACGCGGGGTCCTAGGATCAGCTGACTCTTTTAAAATCAGCTGACGCGGGTCTGGCTGCATGAGCCTGTCAGTGATACAGGGAAGCAGCTGCAGGACTACTGGGCGGTTGATCGGTGTTGTCAATTAGACAATCTGACTTTACGTCAGTTTCACCTCGGGACTGGTGAGTGAAGGCGATGTTAGCACTAGCATTGCATACGTTGTATGAGCGCTCTGTTTGTTTTTCTTTTGTTACGTAAACGCTGTTTTATGGGCCGCTCTAGGCCAGGTTCCGAGTAGAGGAGAGATCCCGGTTGGCGAGCTACCAGGCTTGGAGGCCCAAGAGTTGGATCTACTTCCCCGAGTGGAGAACATTGAATGGATTATCGGGACGGACCTTCTCCCTACTGACCAACACTGCCGCTATTGGCGAGGAACGTTGCTGCGATCTCACGCAAGTGAACTGTATCGGAAAAAACAGAACTGACTTTCTTGATTGTATTGTTGTGCACTGTTGTAAATATTTTCTTTTGTAAATTCAAAGCTTGATATCAAAAAGTGTCAATTCGTTTCACTGCACACCCAGCTCCAGCAGCCGAACCTATCATTTTGAAATTTAATCTAGTTCAATAATTTCCTTAATTCATTTTGGATATTGCTTAACGAAGTGCTACAGTGAAGTGATCTATGCCGAGCTGCCCAAAGACGAGGCCTCCAAGCTTCTGGAACAGTACAAAGAAGTACTGTGAGGAGCTTACGAGTCTTAACATCTGTGGTCTGAATCTCTTTCTTTGGCCATTTTACTATTCATTTAGGGTATCTGATGATTGGCAGTACATAGCTGTTTACTGTCTAGGTCTTGTTCTTTCCAATGAGCTGGCTTCTCGGGACTTGCCTTAGTCATTGGGGCTAGTTGGCTGTCACCGCTTTCCTCGTTGCTTGTTCCAGGTTGCCATTCGCCTACTAAATTCCAACATACTTGTAACTATCTTCAATGTTTGCTGTTTATTCTTTTGGGGATATAGACCCCTTCTCTGTAGACTACCTTGCCTCTCTTTGTCACTATCTGACTTTATTTCTCAAGCCGAATCTCAGTACTCTAGATTCTGATAAATATATAATTTAAATTTCATAGGTGTTTACAACAAACAGGACCAGAACACAAAGTGTTATTTCTGAACAACAAACTCAATTATTGATTTATTTATTTTTTGTTGCTTTTTTCAGAATGTGACATAGTAAGAAAAAAAAGGCACCAAGAGGTATTTTTTTTTTAAGTTCTGTTTTAGATCTCGAGTTTAGCCCTTTTTCGCTTGAGTTTCAGTTCTCGCAATTGACGTAATTCCTGTGGATTCTGAAGCTGGAAAATTTAGCTTTTTGCTGTTATTCATCACTACACAGCAGTAAAGTACTAACGTAAATCACCCTTTATCAGCTGATTGTGTCACAAAGAAAAATGGCCATGCACCTTTATGCAATAGTATGTGTTAGTAATGTGCTGTATAACACTTAATGGTCAAAGCCATAATGAAAAGCCACTTTTCTCTCAATCAGCTGATTTACGTTGATCGCGTAAGCAGTCGAAGAGTTAGACTATTTCAAAGAGCGTGTGTTATTTAGGTGTTGCTGGCGACATCTCTGGTGTTAAAGGGTCAAACCAGCACCACGCTCAAACCTTTAACAAATGAACCTGCAAAGTTTGTTTTCAGCATTGTTGAGTCTTTTTTTAAAAAAACATTCTCTGTCTTTCTTTTACTTGTAAATTCCACACAAACTTCATGGACGACAAGAAAACTTCCTTATGCTTTTAAAAAGACTTCGTAAATGTCTCAGTGGTGCCACCTTTACTAGCGGTAAACCGACTATATGATGTTTGTCTTTTATTCACTGTACACAAAACTTACAACACAAAACACTTAATTTTATCCAAAACAGAAGTTATTGACTTAAAAATTAGAGGCATGAATTTGACATAACGTTTAAACTACAACATTACCAGCAATAGAATTATGAAAATAACACATTATTTTAGGTGAGGGGTAGGAGAAACAACACAAAGCCAAGAGGCAGTCCTACTACAAGCAGATCTTGAACAAGCTGCTTTTGTAAAAAAAAGAGATATAGTCATGAAAATAGCCTTTAGGAACATTACAACACCAGACTTGTTTTTCTATTGACACAGATCATCTTTCTTTTTTTGATGTAGAAAATATGCAGCATTACAGACAAGGCCTTGTAAACATAATATATCTCGTAAACTGCTCCTTGATCATTTGAAGTAGGTTATGTAAAATAAATGTACACGAAACATGAATGACAGTGCAAACTGTTACAGATTCCCTAATGGACAGAAAAGAAAGCCATTGATCAGATTTTGAGAGAGTAGTCCCTAGCAAACACAGGCAACCTGATCTCAGAGTGTATTTACCTTTCACTGACACCATACCAGCATGAAAAAAGCTTTCATTCCACTCCAACACTGCCTTCTTTGTGCACAATGTTGGTTATTAGTGAGCAATGCGGCTTTAATGCTCACTAATGCATGCCATCAACAACAACACCGCTGCTGTGCAGAGAGGTGAAGCTGGACCCCGAAGGCGGTGACTCATCAGTGGGATGCAGGGAAATGATGGATTTGGATGTCAGGTGTTGCACGTTGGCTGTGTGAGGTGATGGCATGAACCTTTGCAAACCTCAAAAATGCATACAGGTACATTGTACGTCTTTCTGTTCCTTTATCACTTGCTTGACTGTTTCTATGCACAAGAGCCCAGTTTCACAGCAGTTCAACTTCTTATTGTATGACTGATATTTGGGAGGTTTTAAGATTGATAGAAAAATCAAATTTAGTGCCTTATTGCTTAAATCCATCCATCCATCCATCCATCCATCCATCCATCCATCCATCCATCTTCTTCCGCTTATCCGGGACCGGGTCGCGGGGGCAGCAGTCTAAGCAAAGATGCCCAGACTTCCCTCTCCCCGGCCACTTCCTCCAGCTCTTCTGGGGGGACCCCCGAGCGACATTTTCTCTCTAGCGTGTCCTGGGACTTCCCCGGGGCCTCCGCCCAGTCGGACATGCCCGGAACACCTCTCCAGGGTGGCATCCGGATCAGATGCCCAAACCATCTCAACTGGCTCCTCTCGATGCGGAGGAGTAGCGGCTCTACTCAGAGCTCTCTCCGGGTGACCGAGCTTCTCACCCTATCTCTAAGCCACCAGCCACCCTCGGGGGGAAAACTCATTTCAGCCCTAGGAAGACATTCCTTCTTTACTCTTAAAGTCATTTGACTGCGTACACTAACAATGGTAGATCTTTCTTTCTACCTTTTACAATTGAATCACTAGATTGAGGAACTGTGATGCTTTTAAATGAAATCCTACTGTAGGGCTCCAAGGTGGTGTGATGGTTTTACTCTCACCGACAAACCTGGCTGCAGACAAGATGGCGGCTGACATCATTGACTGGAAGTGGACATTACACAACTTTCCCTAACCCTAACCCCTAGTCTTCGGAACTATAGAAAAACTTCTATTAGAGCTTAAATGGGAAAAACAATAACATTTTTTTGAGCGATATGGCGGCTCTTCCAGTTCTGGTCGAGGACTTCTGGTTCTGGACGTTGATGTCTGCAGCCAGGTCCTCTTGGTCTCATCTCACAGCGAGTAGACACTTATTTGAAAACTTGGCTGGATCCTTTCTGAGTGGAGTTTGCCTGTTTTCTCTGTAAATGTGTGTCTTCTTTCTGGGCACTATGGGTTCCTTCCAAAATCTAAACAACATACTTTATAGGTTAAGTGGTTTTCTAAATGTTCTCAAGAGTGAATGTGGATGTGTGTGGTTATATAGCCCTGTAACAGGCTGGTGATCTGTCCAAGGAGAACCCCGTCTTCACCTGACAGTAGTTGGGATAAGGTCTAGGAAGCCCATGACCTGCAAGGGATTAACCCTTTAACACCGGAGCTTTGCCTCCAGCGCAAGCATCCTTTGAATTACCGTAACTCTTCCATTGTTACTTTACGCAATTAACAAAGTCAACATGTGTTGTAGTTTATTGCATCTTTAGATTCCACTCCAAATACATTTAAAATTATCTCCAGTGGTCGTTTAACTATGATTATGCCGTATTTAGCCAAAATAAAAAAGTGTGTTGTTCTTTTTGAGACATATTTTCTGCAGAGCAGCGAGAGTTTGTCAGAAATTTGTTGTGATTGTTGACACTGAAGTAACAATGATATTCCATCATTCCGAATCCTTTGTTTACACTGTCTGTCCTGCTAACTTAGAGCCCCTCTTAAAGGCTAAATGAAGACGATAGTGGATCTATTTGTATGCAAGTGGATGCACCGGAATTTTAGCGAAACAAGAAGAGCCACTCACCTTAATTTATGAGACAAAAACTGAAATAAAGGGGATTTTTTATGTCTAAAATCAAGCTTTCTGAACTGCATACTGTATTATGTTAATTCTCACCCTTATTTTCAAAAAATCCTTCACGGAACAAACCTGCTTGAAGCTGCAATCATTAATTAGAACTCATTTTTGTCACTGCTTTAGCTTTGATAAATGATTTAAACATTTTTTTTAGGTATCAGGAAGTCTAAATTACCAGAACTTTCTTCCCATTATGCGACGGATCATTTATCTCTTAATCTTTGACCTGTTTCCAAACCCGCTTTGTTGGGTTTCACTGCTGGAGGATCATTTGCAATCAATCAACTTAGCAAGCAGCCTGGTTTTAAAATTAATTATCCAAGTTCATTACCCAGCAATCGCTGGCAAGCGCTTTTATTGTCTTCAGAATGGCCTGCTTCTTTTCTCTGAGGCCTTGGCGTGTGCAGAGATAAATCAATCTGTCATCACTCCTAATTAGTCAAAAAAAAAAACCTTTGACAGTTGAGACAAAGTTTTTCCTAAAGGGGAGAAGTGTCTGAAATCAATAATAGCTGATTTTGTTTCAGAACATTCATTGGAATTGACTGATCAAGAGCTATTTTTTTTTGGGCGTATGACTTCAGGTTCACTGCTAAAATAATTCAAACAGAGATCCTTTTACTAGACTGATGTTTAGAGATTAATGTCAATGATGTTAACCACACTGACACTTTTGGGGAATATTTTTTAAGTATTTTGTCTAAATGAATGGAAGTAAAGTTGAAGGTCTGTCAATTGAGTCATTTTTTTTCTGAGATGAACTGTAAAACAAGTGTGTTTGGCCTAAAATAGACTTGAGCTGATCTCAGTTAACACTCAACTCAACAGCCTTTATGAGAAAGTCGTAAATAACGTTCCCACCGCCATCTGCAATGCCAGTGAAAAGTCTATTTTAAAGCATGAAAATGCACATTTTGGGCTTCAACGTTTAAAACTATTGTGTTTGCACGTACCTATGCAAGTTTCTATGACCGTTTTTGGGCTCTACATGTAAAATACACTCCCATTGAACGGGTTGAAATCTAAACTAAGTCAAACTTTTACTACTCAAGGACTTGGATTCGGTGGTGATGTATGGATAATAATAATAATAATAATAAATTTTATT
>NC_050527.1:620465-625090 GCF_002922805.2 Oryzias melastigma
AAGTTGAGTCTGAGTTTCTAAGATCAGGGGGAAGAGAGTTCCAGAGTCTCGGGGCAAAGGAGCCTTTTTAATTCACAGAAGTGTCAAGCATTTGAAAATTGATCATGAAGGAAAAATAATAATTGCTGTTTGTTCGCAGCAGGAATTTATGATACCAAGGCCAAGTCCCCTAACCTTACGGCTTCTCCCTTCAACCCACATTTAGTCCTCCCAATGGAGAGTTATGGAAAAATACTGTTTTCAAGTTTGAACATTACTCCCTTTCGATGACATCATCAACAGTCACCAGTCAGCCAAGTTAGCGCGGACCTGCTAGCCCTCGTAAATACATAGCAACGTTGATTTTATACCTTTAAAAAGTTAACACTAAAACAAAAAGTCATAACTTACATTTAAATGTAACCTAACATTAGTGGTGCAACAAAATTGGTGCTATTCATCCGTACATTTTTGAGCCAGGTACCAGCTCGGACGAGGAAAACAGAGACGTACATGGATCCATTTGTCTGGAAGTGGATGCATTAAAATGAAGCAGAAAAGGGACCTTGTGGCTTTCCGTAGTAGCTTCTACATCACACCTCCTAGCTTTTTCAAGGGGATTATTTTGTCTGATTCACAACAATTATAATAAAGAAATACTCAGAAATTCAATTCCCCATCATAAGAAAAATGCCTAAAGAAGATGTTAAAAATGCAGTAAAGCAATCGGAGTGGGTCTTTAAGTTATCCCATTCAGTTTTTGATGTTTCACAGATTCTTCACAAACCATCGACCCTGAAAGAAAGTCACAACGAGGAAAGCTTCTGCAGTGGTTTTATCACCTGACTGTATGTTTGCCCACGCTATTTCTCCTCACAGTCTCAACTGCAGCCCACAATATATCTGGTCTGGATCATCAGTGCAGCCCACTCCCCGTCTGCTCTGGACTGATCTGAAGATCGATTCAGATGCAGAGATCTCACACCGATTTCATTTTGATCAATCAAGAATACTTTGGCTCTATCCTAAACATTTTGTCACTGTTGCTTTCAATCTTCAATAATGGTTTCATTGGTGTACATTATTTATTCCAGTTTCCTTAAATAAGTAATGTTTTACTTGATTTGCTCGTTTTTTTTTCTTCTTCATTGAAGCATGCATCATAAAAATCATTAAACAATGTTTGTCTCAGTTAACTTACACATGCTGTCGCCCCCACAAGAGACGGCGTCTGTCGTGTAGGTAGTGTGGTAATTAAACGACTTTAATGCACACTGTTTAAAAATACGGTGAATCTAGACGTGTTAAAAGCTCAGATGATATATAAGCTCGGAGATAATTCCTTTGACGCCTCATAATTCTTCACAGCCTGGCAGATGTTGTTTTTTGTGAAGCTTCTGCAATAAAGATTTCAGGTGCAGCTGTCCATGAATATTTATTTATTTTTCTTCCTTTTTCCCTGTTGCCACAAAAAATTATCATTTACAAACTTAAAAAAAAAGTTGAGAACAAGTCATGCTGTAAAGCAGCATTGAAAACTGAAAATGAAAATTTTTTGGGGGGCTGTTGTGAAAGCTATTTGCTTCCAACATTTTATAAATAAAGCTTTAGAGCAGAGCAATAGTTCAGTGACTTTGAAGAAATGAAGGTGAATAAATGTCTCTTTCAGTGACTCTAATTACATTGGAGCGGACAGAGATAGCCTAATTAATGTTTTCACTTTTCTTCTTGGTATAAAGCTGCTGCGTCTGCTGATGTAAACAGAGCGGCTCCCTGGGTTGCAGCTGGTAATTACAGGTCTGTGCCGACAGTGACAGCTCCAGGCAGACGGAGTAAGGCTTAATTAAACCAAAACCAAGCACCTGCCAAGTTGTAACAAAAACTCCTCTGAACCCCGTTGTGGTTACAAAAAGGTGAGAACATTTTGTCAAAGGGCTCCTCCCACAAGTTACATACTTTTGTCTTGCTTTTATAAAAAGGAACATGTTTTGTTTCTTCTTTTTCTTTGAAAATGCAAAAACATTCATATTTTTTAACAATATTTCTGAGACATTTTGTCAGACTTTATTCAAGCACAAGAAAATAAACATGTTGTTTGTGTCTCAAAAGAAAAAAGCCTGCATAAAAGTACGTCTGCAAAACAAACGTCACAATGTGACAAATAGACACTAAAAAACAAAGCAGATGGAATTCATCACAACATGCAAATATGATGCAAACTGTAGCAGTTACATAATATTTTCTTTTTAAATCATTCACAATCACTTCAAATTTTCTCCATTTTTATTGTTATATTTTATTAAAATGCTCACACTTTTAAGTAAATGATCCGACTTAATTCAGTTTAAAATATTGATCCTCTTGTTTTCCATGGAGCTTGAAGGGTTCCCAGGTGATCCAAATTACTACCGGTAATCAGGCGGGACAGACCATTTCTGGAGTCGGGGGAACACTGCTTTGTTTTTCTGTTATTTCTTAAACTTTAACAAGATTTAAGTGAACTAAAATGTATAAATTAATTATTTATTTTTGTTATTTTGTGGCTACAAACTTTTTTCGTTCAATTTAAAGCCTTTAGGGGAGTTTTCCTTTGTGAGCGTCATTGGTCAGCCTCCCCTTTATGAAACCTCTGTGTGTCCTGGGGAGGTCATTTATTTGTTTGGTGGTCATTCATCTTCTTTAGTTGTGTTTGTAAATTGTACTTTTGGTATTATTTTCTCATCTTTCTTACTATTGTACCAAGTTTATTACTTTTGTCCTGCTGCCTGGTTGTTTGGGGACAAACACAACCAATTAAATTGTGTTACGCAAGGGAAAAAAAAACACTTAGTTTGAATTAAAAAAAACACATTTTTATTATTATTATTTATTAAAAATAAAATGTACCCCACAATGTTTTCTTTAACACAGAGACATTTTCTTATCTTTTCATTTATGCAGTTCTTTCTTTCTCTTGTAATAAATCTAAATATTTTTTCTTAAAATCTCTTTATTTTATTTCTTCTTTCCACATTTATGTACATTTATATCAGGGCCTTCAATTAGTTTTAAATATTTATTATTTTAAGGACTTTTTCTATGTAATGTCTTTATTATTACAGACTGAAGGTCTATTTGGCACAAGAAACACAAAATAAAAAAACTTAAGAATGTAAAAATAAAAGCATTCATGATAATGAAAGTAGTAAAAAGCATAAAAGTATTATAAACCTGAAAAATTAAAACTAACTTCTTATTCAGATTTTTTTCTAAGTGGTTTAAAAAGTTTTTCTTTATTCATTCTGAGTGTGGCACACTTCTAGAGTGTGTTTGTTTTTCTGAATGTGTTTAGTTTTCAGTTGAAACTCCTCAATGCAGCTCTATAGCTCCTCAGTCCAGACTCCATTTTGACCTTTATTGTTCCTCTGAAATGCATTTGTTGATAAAAATTTCAGACTGTAAAAAGTGTCAAAGTTTTCAAGCTCCTCAGAAGCTCTTCCTAATGTTGAACGAGTTCAATGTGTTTACAACTCAATATCTGCAACAAAAAAAAAACAGAAAGCCATAAGAAACTAATTTAATATATTGTTTTTAATCCAAAATCCTTGTGAGTGCTCATTCTTTTATTATGTTTTTTTTCTAGGAAATAAGAATCAAATTCATACGAAAACATTGTTTAAGAAGTAGGTTTAGAATTAAGATTGTAGGGAAAAATCTAGTATTAAAAAAACATTTTGTTCTCACTCGAAGCTGGAAGCGGGGCATGAAATTGTCTATTTAAATTCAAAATTGCGAGCAAACAGAAAGTCTTTTGAATGGAAAGCAGAATTATGTTTGTATCTACAAATCTTCTGTGGGAAAACTACTTTGTTAGTTTGGCTTTTCTGCAATTCTTAAAAACTTTTTAATCACCAGTTATTGTTAAATACACCAGTTCTCACTTAAATATGATCATCATTGGTAAACTGCTGTTTAAAGTATAAAACATATTTTTCCCTAAAGTAATAATCCAATATGCACAATCTTAGAAAATGCTGGTGAAAGTTATTTTGAAAGGATTTGTTGGTGGGCTTTAATGGAGGATTTTAAAGCCTGAAATGACAAAAGGAATTTATTCATAGAATCTCTAAAACAGGACTACTGATGCAGTCCCCATATGCGATTGCTGCAAGCATTATCAGCCCGTTTCACAGGTTGTTCTTCTAATTAAGTAAAGCAGACTGGATGTGTTGTTAGAAAGTCAGTTAACAAGATCACATTGTCAACATTTGTTTTGTTTTTAGCTCAGGGCTCTTTTACATTCATGAGTGGATAAATGAGCAGGGCATGTGGTAAAAGAAACGTGACCACTAAAGTTTTCACTGAAATTATTCTGTCTTTTGATATATTCTTGTAGTTGACTCTTAAATTTATGTCGATTTAAAAAAAAATGAGTTTTTTTTTCTTTTTCAAGGTTCAATTAAAAATATTTAGCCATCCTTTCAGCTCTTCAGAACAGTGATGTCTAACCGTTTTAATGTCATCTAAGGTTTGGTGACTTAACTCTGAGGTAACGAGAAATTCCGAGCATCCCTGAACCCCTCACAGCCGTGTTGGTTGTATGAGCAGCATTCGTGGGATCAGAGGACGGCCACTCTTTGAGCCGAGGCCAGAAGCTGGATGCTGCT
>NC_050527.1:625193-629111 GCF_002922805.2 Oryzias melastigma
AAAAAAAAAAAAAAAAGTGTATATTTATGTTTACAATTTACCCTTAAATCAGCAATCTTCTACAACTGACATAACACTTTTGTGTGTAATCAGTTTGACTTAAACTTGATAAAATTGTTGCTCATTCAATTGAACTAAACAAATTACAAGCAGCTTTACGTTTGCATTCAGTGCATCGTAGAAAGGGGGAGCTTGGGTATGACTGAATGGATTGTGTGTTGCCACAGTAACAGAATGTGTTCATGTTATGGTTATCCATATTTATAAGATTTTTTTCCCCCCATAAAGATGATATTTCTGGCCTTCTCTGTCCTTTTATCAATTGTGTAGCATTGGCAGAAACCGGCTGGAATAATGGGCTGACAGTTGTAAAGGATATTACATTTCCTACATTTGCTGTGTTTGTTGATGAAAAGACGCGATGCGAGTAATGGGAGTCCTTTGGCCTTGGGAAGCTTTAGGTCTCAGCCTTGGTTTGGATGCATTTTATCATTTTCTGCATTTGATGAATGCAGAAGTTTTTATTTCTGAAAAGCTGGTGACACATTATCCTGTGGGTACTATAGGCGTACGTTTCAGTTCAGGAACTGTTGCAGCTTTTTCCCCAATTTGAAACCTTGGGGTGAAGTTCACCGACACAGCTTTCGTCTCCACCCACAGCAATGTTTAGCTTGATAAAAGCTATAACATACTTTTTTTTTTGTTTTTTCTAAGTTAGACACGCTGACTCATCCACTCACCCAAATGGGTGAATTTGAGCAGAAGGAAACTTCTGCGAGTTCTCCACAGGAGACCGTGGGGTTGAGCATGTTCGGGGATGAAATGTTTCTCATTTGATGCTGCCTGCTTCCAGCTCTCGCATCTTCTGAGTCATTATCTCCAGATTCTTTTCTGATTATTGCTTATCACTCCCTCTTCTCAGTGACTGCATGAGCTCCCCCAGTTTGGGAGCAAAATCATCTATCTTTCTCCTCTGCAGCCTCCTCAGCTCAGAGTGACGACAGGCAAGCAAAACAAAGAGATTGTGACAGTCAAAACATTGTAATTAGTAGATTTGACACAGTCACAACAAGCTGTGGTGAAGGAGAAGCAGTGAGTGAGATGCAGAAAAAAGTTTGACTTTTTCTAAAAAAAAGCTTCAGGATGTTCAGATCAGATTCGGAGCAGAATGTGCCTCCAAACTCTGAGATGTTATGGACAATTGAATTTCTCAGGTTACCATGGTAACTTTTATAGCTGTGTCGCAGCTTTTCCCAGAGGGGTGTGACATAATGGTGCCAAGCATCCCTCACTGAGGTTATGTATTACGAAATATAATGGTTGATTGCAACAGGAGTCCTTTTTTAATTTTATTTTTTTTGCAAGCAGTAAAAATGAAAAAACATTGAACAAATTATTTCAATTGGACATGTGGAAAAATTCAAAGTGACTTGAAAAAAATGAATTGCTTTTTTGGAAAAAAAGCTAATTATTGAAACAAAACTTACAACTGCCATTTTTAAGCACTACTTTAAAGCAGAGAAATAATGTATTTCACTTTTTAAAGTGTTAAAAGAAATTTTCATTTGCAAATGAAGGGATTTGCTCCATTGCAGGTTAATAGCACCTGAACAATCATTCAAAGCAAACTCGATAATCCTCCAATTTCATGTCTTGGATTAAAAGAAAACTTTAGTGCTTAACAAAAAGTACAAAAATAAAAAACATCCAAGCTGTTGCTTTAATTAGTTGGAGTTTACAAAAAAGTGAGATTTTTTTAATCTACTGTCTCTAAATTACATAAAAATGAACAAATTTAATCAAAGGAGAACTTAACTTTTTAAAACAAAATCTAATTGTCAGTAAAATATGTTTTAAGCACTTTACTTAAAGACTCATTTGATGAAAATTGTGTTTTTTAATATGTTATCGTGGCATTTTTCTCATGTGAAACAAACATTTAAGCTTAAAATTATGTAAATATTTCATTTTTAAAAATGTAAATCAAGAGTAGACAAAAAAACGATGTTGGAAAATCAAGCTTATATTTGTGATGGAGAAAGTTTCTTTCAAGCTCTGAGCAGTGGAGAAGGGGGCGGGGTTTCACTGCACCAACGGTCCCGCCCACAACTCGAAGGTGAATTTCTAACATCTTTGTCATGTGATTTATTGATACTTAAAGATTCTTAATAACTTAATTCTGTGTTGATAAAGTATAAATAACCTATCAGAAGTTAAGAAGTGCATAATTATAATTTAGTTAAAGAAAATTGAAAATATAAGTTTGCTTGAAAGAGAATGGGAGGAAGCAATCTATTGAACTTCTTGTGACAATCTTGACAGTTTGTGTTTTATGTGTTTTATATGGGAAAAAATACAAATATGTTAATATACGAGTAGAAATAATAATGTATTGATTACTTGGTGACTGTATGAGTATTTTCCAATCAATTATATACCTGATTATGATGTGTTTTCATACGGACATAAACCTCTGGTTGTCTTGTTTATACATTATTCTTAGTTTGATTGAAATGTTTTTTTTTCCTTCAATTTGGGTTTAAAACAGCATAACCATAATTAAAGGACCACTCTGAAAATAGACCAAAAGATGATGGTAGTGGTCTTTAGGAACCTCATTCTTACAGTGTGTCCTCAATGAATGAGAGCTAAGTGCTTAAGTCAATATAAATGCCACAAAACAGAAATAACTACACCAAAAAACTTGAGAAAATGTGATCTAGTTTGGACTTGAATGTCCTGAACTGAAAGTGGACTCCACTGCGTAGATTTGAAGAGGAGCATTGGAAGGATTGATAGCACAGTTTCCCAGCAAACATAAAAGCTGCAGATGAGAGAATCTGGTGGGAAAACACATTTCTGCAAAGATATGAAAAGAGATTATGTTATCTGCTAAACTAATTTAAAAACCACATTATTACCATGGCTCAGATTTTCACTCAAACGTCCCCTAGTTTTTAGAGACTGCAAACTGGTGTGTTTTTGTAAGTTGGTAAGCTTTTTAAAGTCAGTTTTTTGCATGACAAACCCCTGAATCTCCCCGGAATGGAGATAACTGCAGTGACAGCTGACTTTAAAGGAAAGCAGAATGCAATTTTTGTTCAGCTGGTTTTTTGTTGAGCGTTGCAAAACAGTTCAAGCGTTTTATAATGATTTGTTCAAGTTGAGTTCAGGTTCAGTGTGTCGGCTGCTTCTGTCTCAGTCGGTTTCAGGATCTTGACGCCTGCTGCTGGTTTAGACTCTGTTTGTGCATCTGGATAATAAATAAAAACTGACACTGATCTGTTGATGTAAAGCCTAAATAATTACTGAAAAACAGACAACTTCAAAACATTTAGGATAATCCTTTAAGCTTGCAGAGGACAAGTCTTACATTTATTTGTGGATTTCTGAATACAATAATTTCTTGGATAAATACACAGTGTTCTCTTGGCTCCAACAACAAAAGCTGGTATGAGGAGCACATCTTGTGGGATTTGACGGGAAAGGCTGACTTTATTGGCAGTATCCGAGAGTCCTGCTCAAAGGGCCACTCGTAGACAGAATCAGACAGTGAAGTCTCTGGTCTTCAGCTCTGCGGTGAACAGCGGCTGCATAGAAACTGTGATGACTGGCGAAGAGCTCGGCTGAAGTCAGTAAGTGTTCCTCCAGGAGCGGAGGTACAGCTGGACGGGCAGGAGAGGATTCCTGTTCTGCAGACTCTTGTGGAAAACGTCAAAATCAGCCTTCCGCACTCGCTGAAGATAGTCTTCCAACACCACCTGCAGCACAGGACACGACTTCTGTCACATTCTTGAGAACTCCATTTCACAGCAATGTTTAAATATAAAGAAAAGAATTTAAAATAGCAGCAATTCGTCTGTTTCTGAGACGGTCATGACCAGGTTTTCTGCACGCTATGCAAGATGAAATGTAAAC
>NC_050527.1:629171-641766 GCF_002922805.2 Oryzias melastigma
AAAAATATAATAAAGCAGTAGGATCTTATACTCTGATTGCTTTCAGCAATCAGACAAAAAGCCCTTCAGTCACAACTTAAAATTGAACCAAAAGTCTTTGAAGTTTAGAGACTACACATTTTCGCTGACACTTTATGCACATATAGAAATAAGTTCATGAAAGAAAAAAACTTTTGACGTGAATGAGATTATAAAATCTGGACAGTTAAAACAGACGATGCTTAAAGACTCACTCCAATGAAAATTGTTTCAATCATATTCTAGTGGTATTTTTCGGACTAAAGAAAATTAAACTCAAAATAGCATTTCAAAATATTTCTTTATTCAAATCAGCGAATCAGGAGTAAGAATGTAGATGGAAAAAGCTTGTAGGTGTGACGTAGAAGCCACAATTAACAGGCTACAAGCTCCCTGCTCCGCTCCATTCGGATGCAGACAAACAGATCCATGAACGTCTTTGTTTTCTTCGTCTTCGCTGACATCTGGTTCAAAACTGTACAGCTGGATAGCTCCAATACTGCTCACCAATTGTGTTGAACCGCTAAAGTTAGGTTGAAGGTAAGCTAACGGGAGAGAGTATAAATGCACAGGCTTACTCTGCACCAACACAACTAGAAGGCAAATTTCTGAAGAACTACTGCCGCTCTGCAGAAACTATGTCCTAGAAAACTAAATGTTTCTGCTTAATCTTACAAAAAAAACACTGGGAACACTTTTACAACAGATTAAAAGATGATTGGACTTTACAATAAATGCACTTTAAATAAACAAGATGAATCTAAAGGAGATTAAAGAGCTGACATTTTATGGACAGGATGCATCAGAAACCCTTCAGAGAAAACAGCACAGGATGAAAGACGAGTACATTCAAGGCAAGAAAAGGAAAAAGATGTTTGATACATTTCCATTAAAAATATCTGGAAGCTGTTCGGTGTTTCAGGTTTAATACCGATGATGGATATTAAGCTTAAAAAACCAGAAAAAGTGCAGGAGGTTCTGCCTCAAATATAACTATTACAGATCATCTCTGATGCCACAGATTCTAATGCAGCCTGAAGTGGAACGAGCACGTCGACCGGAGTTTACTCCACTCGCCTCATTATTTCAAAAACACCAATTAAAGCTGTGCTGGCTCCACCCACCTGCCAATCAAATACACTAAATATACACAAATTTGAGGTGTGATAGAATGTTTAATTTGCACTATTTTGATGTGGAAAAACAACAGTGAGCTAAACGTTATGAAACTAAAATGTTCACATATTTAATTTACACTTAGTTAAAGAAATAGGAGGAATCTGGAAAAAAAAAATCACCTTTTCTGTACCAGATATTTAATTCAGTCACACTGGTTCAAGTTTTGGGTAAAGATCAATTTAAGTAAGTAAATCAGATTATTAAAAATGAACCAAAATCGAAAGTGAATCGAATCGGCAACCACAAATATTGAATCAAATAATTGATAAATGATTTTTTAAGACCTATTGATTAGCAATGGGAATTAAATAAAATATTTAATGACATCTGTCACATACACTCACATTTAATAAAATATAGTTAACATTATTTGATTTTGGGTAAATAATCTAAATCAAAATGGTCTTTAATAATCCTAAATTAACCAGAATATTTAGTAAAAATCGTAAATGAATCATTTTAGTTTGATTCTTTCTTTATTTGACACACTGACATGACACTGGTTGTGAGTTACTGACGTTTGATCTGCAAATGAAGTTCTCAATGGATAAATAAAGTTATTAGAATTTGAATCGATTTTACATACCTCATCCCCTGTATGCAACACCCGCACTTCTAAACTAATCTTGTTAAAAGTCCCCAAATCAAATTCTTCACTTGGTTTTATGTCTTTTCAATCTGCTGCAGTCAGAAACTGGAATGACTTGCAAAAAACTCTCAGATTGGACACATTTATTTCACAAGCAGATTTTAAAAACCATCTTAATGACTATTTTAAAGATAAATGCTTTTGTTACTAATTGCAAGGATTTTAGGGTTTTATATTTTAGAATGTGCTTATTTCTTATTCTATTCAATTGTATTTTTTGCAACCTCTCTTTTTTCTTTCTGCCTTTTTACAGAACACAGTTGAAATCTTAAGATGCTTTAATCATAACAATAAAAATTATTGACATTTAAGTAATAAAATATTAGGTGTATATTTTAGAGAATAATTACTATGGAGTTTTACTGATATTAGGAGCTAATGCTATAAATATGCTTAAAATATTAGCTAATAATTAACAAAATATAAAGATTTATGGAAAATAAGCCACCAGGCTTTCAAGAAAAGGTATGTCTGAGTTAAAAGACGACATCCGGTCCACCCACACGGTTTGCTATTTCCATCCATTGTTACTCACCTGGAGAGCCGTCTACAAACATGCTACCGACATCCTAGTGTTTCCAAGTGTCCTCTGATTATTTGACCATTTCTCTCGCTTCATGCTCAAACATTTCATTTGTTTTTAGTTTTTGTTGTTTCCGTCTGTGGGAATATGAGGTAATTTATAATGGGAATGCTGCAGAAATTCAGTTGCTAACATTAAAAGTAATACTTATTAACATGAAAGCTCAACAGATTACATTTGAAAGTCGCACATGTCTGTTTTAACAGTGAGCACTCAGTGAGGGGTAAATAAGCTTCTTTTGTGCGTTAAAAGAAAGGAAACACAGAGATGAGTCCCCGCGCTTCACGTCCTCCAGGCTCCTTTTCTCTCTGCTGTGGAGATTTACATTTTCAGCACAGCAAGAAAGAGAGGGCGAGAAAGTGTCTGCCGTCTCATGTGGGCCGGCCTTTGAGAAACACACACAAAAACACACACTAATGCCCACACATGATCACAAAAAGCCTTTTCTGCTGCACAGCGAAGGGCCACTGCAGCGTGAAAATCCTAATTTCACATTCAGGAGAGCGGAGTGCTTCTCACTCGGTGCAGACTGCAGGAGGACTCTGGTGCTCCTCCGGTCTGCAGAGGAGTCTCAGCAGGTCTGATTATGGACCCCAAAGACCAGCTTTATATTTATTTGTAAAAAAGATTTATATTTTTTCTTAACCTGGTAACTAAATATGTCCAACAACCTACAAGTTTACTAATCAAAAACAGATTTTTGCTTTCAACTACATTCTCAAATATGGATACAATATCTAACAGATGTGGAGCTTTTGACGGTTCCTCACCAGACTGCAGGTTTTTTTTTTCACATTCGAGAACATTTAAGGGGTTTCTTGCCGTAAAACAATCATTTCTTTCTCCCGCTGTAGCTACAGGGGAGCTGCAGGTGTATTGAGTCCATCTCAAACTGTATTTGGTTTGGTTTCCTTGGACCAGAGTGTCTGGGGAAATATGAGACGAGATGTGATGGACTGGGAACAAAAAACGAGAGTCTGATATTCCGCCGTGTGCAACACTTCCACAACATTTTACATGTGAAATGTAAACCCAGGTGATTTTTACCCCAGATTACACCTGGGTGGAAGGGGCTAAAAGTAGTGTTAGCATAAAAACAGTTGAGAATGCATTAAGTAATAGGCTGTTTTTATTCATTTGAACAAAAAATGAACTTAAAAACATATTCTACAATGTGTGGTTTTCTGTTTTAATCCTAAACATGCCATGTGATTTGTGTTATTGTTTACTGAATTCATACAAGAACATTTTCTGAGGATAATCAATAATTACAATAAATAAGTTTGTTACTTAACAATAATCTGCCCTTGATTGGATCACACTCAGAATATGACAAATATGCAAAAATATACAATGTTTATATAATCTTATATATTACTATTTAAGTTTTCAAGCAATAAATCAAACTCAATTTAATTAATTATCACAATATTGAATTAATCTAATGTGACCTAAGTATGTATTGTTTTCATAGCTGCAAACATTCTCTATTTACGATTAAGACAATTTTTAGTTTTTATATTTACGTTAATTTCTTTGTTTTGTTTTTTAACTAATGCATTTTATATTTTTCTGTAATGAGTTTGACATATCTGTGTGATTTTGTTGTTTTGTGTACAATAGATGCTTGAAATAAACCAATAAATCAAATTATGTCCAGAATAAAAACTGAATTTATTGTTACTCTGTTTTCAAATCAGTGAAAATTCGCTCCACCATGTTTTACGTGAAATATTTTTTCTTTTGTTTTGTGTAAATCTGTTATTTTCACTGGTTTGAAATGTTTTATTCCAACCTTAATTGATGGTTTTAGGAAAGCAAAATCATTTCTTCATTGTGTCATAATTACTACTTTAATGACTTTACTAATTACATTTAGTTCAAAATAGTTTATTTATAAAAATGCAAGTTCACAACCGAGGTTGTACTAAAGAAATCCACAAAATGAGTTATTTATTATAATTGCTGCAATCTAATTCAGTCCAGATGATCCTGTTGAGGCCAAATTCATTTAATTGAATGATAATGACCCCTAGATTCTATGGAAGAATTACATGGAGAGTGGAAAGTGACACTGGAGAACTTGTGAAGTTGTCCAATTAAATAAAAACACATTTTAGTGTCAATAAATAAAACTTCAATCAGAAATATAAGTAATGTGGAAAAAAACTAAACTGTGACCTTAATCCTCCAAATACATAATCCATGTTTAAAAAGATGTTTTCTACTTGAATGAACTTTGAAAGAAATACTTTAGAAAATGAATTAGACAGAACTAAGGTCAAAAATAGAAAATGATCAATCATCTTTAGTGTTGCTCTCATTGTTAATCACTTTATCAATGGTTTTATACAACTATGAATTTTGTTTAATTTATTTTGAAGCCTTTCTAAGTATTTTGTGCAAAAAAAGTCCTAAATAGAATATCATAGTAATAAAAGACTATTTAAAAAATATATTTGCTGCCCTTTTAGAACTAGATTTAGTTTTTTTAGACAAATAAAACAAGAAAAATCATAATGCAAAGTAAAACAGAATTTGCATTAAGCGACGTTTTCATTTCCATCCTTTTCATGCACGTTTCACTTCTCCGCAGAAGTAAGCGCAGAATCTCTCGTCCAAGCTGCTGATTGTGCAAGAGTTAAAAGCCACATAGAAAAAAAGCGACAATGTCTTCAGATGACTTACTGTATGAAGGAAGGCTGGGAAGGCCGCCGCTGGAACATTGTGGCTAAAAGACCGTGCCTTCAGGAGAAAGGACAACAAACAGGAATTAGAACTAAGGAAATAGATATATTCCCCCACAGTTTATTTTTAACAAGCACCCACAGCATTCAGCTTGACTTTAGATAGAATTTTGAACCCATACAGAAAGGCCGTTTCTTTAGTATTTGTATTTTTTAAAAGAAAATGTTCACATTGTTCACCTGTATAAATAGACAACGCTATGGTGGATTGTTTAAATAAAAATAATTAAATAAAAAATTCACCCAAAAATATAATATTCTGGTGAATTTGCTGTTTGAAAGTTTAAATTAAGGTTACATTTCCCAAAATGTGGCATGGTGGCAGTTGTATTTGTAGCCGTAGCGTTAGGTTAAAGCAGCAAATATTGTGTTTAATAAACAAGAGTTTTTGTGGTGCTTCTAAAAAATGTCAAATTAAATTAAATTAAATTAATTAAATAAATTAATTAAATTAAATTAGCTTTTTTAAACCTATTTCTGTTATATATTTTGTTAGTTTCTTTATTTTTCTTATATTATCTTATTTTTTTGGCTGCCTTTAATTTGATAAATCTCATTTTGCTTTGTTGTTCTTAATTTTCCCCTTTTATAAATTAAGTCATGAATGTTTTAATATTTTTCTATGAAATGCCTTTAAATTAGGGCCTGGAATCGATTAAAATTTTTAACTGATTCATCGCGAAACGAAAAAAAAAATGAATCGCAATTATTCTTTTTTTTTTTTACACAACATTTGACGACCACTTATTAACTGCAAACATTCATATATGAAATCACACAAAAATTTTATATTTAGAACGTTTATTTTTAATTAGTGCTGTTATAAATTAAAGAAAATTAATCAGATGAATCACACTTTTATGTTAGGATTAATAACAATGTTTTACTTGGTAAATTTTATATGACAATTGAGAGAGAAAAGAGAGAGAATATTTTTCCCAAATTTTTATTGTCTGATATTTTTTGATTTATCAAGTGTTAACTCAGAAGTGTAATTTGTGTGTACAAAACACATCAACAGTAAGATGAGCAGGACTTTAAAGACTTTCATGTGTGCAGTATTACTCCAAAAAAACACAGATGCTGACAAACGGCCATAAGAAATGAACCTGCAGAAAAAAAACTAAAAATCTGACCTTTCTCTCTGAACTGATGCTTTACTTAATCTAATGTGACGATTAGCTAATGTATCGCTTTTCTTTGCCACTGCAGTCGAGGCTCAGCAACATATTGTTGTGTTACCGTGACAACGTGCCGGACCACGGATGAAATAGCCTGCTTTATGTGAAAAAAGTGATCTAAACCAAAAAAAAATAGCAGGACTAAATTACTGAAAACCGACTGAATATTTATTTGTTTTGTAAGTGACCATGGTATAAGTGAGATGATACCCGACGAAGCGTTTTAACGCTCGGTAGTCTGACCCGCAGAGGCAATGGGAAGGACCGTTTACTCGGGAGTTGTAATCAATTTGCGTTAATAAATATTAATGCTTTAATTCATTTTGATTAATCGTGTGCACTAACGTTCACAGCCCCACTTTAAATACATGCAGATGACTTCTAATGTTTTTATCCAGAACCCACTTTTCAAAAAAACAACACAAAAATGTATAAAAATGCTGCAAATATGTCAAATTACATTCAACTGGAAAATAAAAACGGATTCCAAAGGACAGAATATTTATATAGGTTTGTGCATCATCTGCAGAGGGCGGTTATATCTTCGTGAGGTAACCATATTTGCCTCTCTTTGTGCAAATGTACAACGACTGAGACGGTTCAGGTTGGAGGTTTTGGCGGTGCGAGCGATTTCAGTTTCCTGACAGCCTGGTGGATGAAGCCGTTTGTGAGGCTGCTGGAGTGGCCACTTAGGCGGCAGCACCTTCTCCAAAAGGCAGCAGGCTGAAGAGGCCGAGTGATGGATGGCTGCAGTCACTCACAATACAGATGATGGCTTTCTGGGTGAGGTGGGTGTTATAGAAAACCTGGAGGCAGCAGCGATCTCAGCTTCCTGCACTTTGCGTTGAGGAGCATCTCCGCACAGTCTGCTCTTCAGCTTCAGCCGCTTTATGTTGATCTCAGCTTCTACTGATCTTCTCACAGCCTGTTCGCTGTGTTTTATATATTCTAATGGTGTCCGTATACTTTTTTTTTAACTCTGATAAACCCAAGAATAATTTTCTTCTGGGCTTTCAAAGTTAATTTGACTTTTTTGTTAGCTTGTTCATTTAACAGCTGAAAAAAAAAAGAATTAAAAAAGAACAGTGGTCAAAATTGACCCTCTGGGTTCTCCAAGGTTAATATCACCCATTTCCTGTGTTTCTAAATAGTGGAGGCATTTACACAGCACTTCATTTCTTCACAGACAGATGATGCGCTCATTTTAGAGAGGATTTTAATGTTTAAACTACAAAAGCTATAAAAAAACATGGTGGAAGAATGAGGTAACATCACACTCTGCTTTGCTTTTCAACTCTGAAAAGTGAATCAAGAGGCGGCACAAACAAGCCTAACAGATGTTGGAACACTCCCAGAGAGACGAGAGATTAGGCAGCTGTGGTTGAGCGGTAGAGCAGTCAACAGTTGGTTTGGTGGTTCAATTCCCAGCGACCCTCACTGCATGTTCAAGTGTCACTTTAGGGTACCGAACCCGAACCCATCAGAGGCCAAAGTTGGAGGGCTTTGATGGGTTCGATTTAGCGAGTGAATGAATAAATGTGAAGCAACATAAAAGCACTTTGAGTAATAATTGGTAGAAAACATGCATGAAAGATTATACAGCCGCCTGAATGTCTAAAGAAAAATTCAGTTTTTATAGAAAAGTAAAGTGGATCATGTTTTACTCCACACATACACACAAAGTAAAACCGGCCAGTGAGAATGGCCATTTAAAGTCACATGTTGGGGGGTAACCTGTACGAGTGCTGAAGGTTTGTGCGACTACATGGAGCGCTGTAAACATCTAACTGGATCTTAAAGGAGCACAGGTGTGTCATGGAGCTCTTGAGGCTCATCAAGACACATTCAAAAGCCTCTGTTACGTCCCCTATGGGGGCAAAAGGGGACAAAGGTTCCGTTTAGGTTTTGATCAGTAGAAAACAAGCCCAAACGGCTCTTTTGCTGTTAAAGGTTGCTGACCCTGTCTTAGTGGAAACAAGGTATTAAAGTCCCACTCCCAGTTTAAAAGACCTGGTCATCTTTAAACTATGGCTTGTCTGTTTTTTTACCAAGCCAAAGATCCTGTCGTTTTCTAGGACATAGTGTCTGCAGAGCGGCAGCAGTTCATTAGAAATCCGTTTCCGAGTTGTGGGTGCCAGTATGGAGTAAGTCTGCCCTCATTTCCCATCATCTAGAGCTGGGCTGATAAAATCGATTTGAATCGATTTAAACTTAACAGATCAATAATCGAATTAAAAACTAAATTGATTTAGTATATAAAGCTGAAGTCTGCTAGCTTGATGCTAATGTTTAATGGAATTTCCCATTGGACAGCTAATGCTAATGTTCGGTCAACCTAAACATACATTGCTATCTAAATAAACATCTTTATATACTCACTAGTATTCATTTTTTAAACTTTCTTTGAAGAAATATTTTTTAAAGTAAGCACTTGTGGTCTAAAACACAGTTTTTTGCTCATACTGTCTTCTTCTTCTGGAATAAGGTGTAATATATTGTGTGATCACCACCTAGTGGTCAAACTGAAACGCCCTCCAGGAGAAGCAGAACAATGTTTACAATGTTAATGATCTGAACATTTTAGTTAGAACTTCTCCTTTTGAGAAACCACAATTTCACTAATACATTTTACAGGATGTGAATTGTATCAGATAAATATATTTAAAACATATAGTAGATTAATAATGTTCGTTCTTATTTCAGTTGAAGCAATCTAACAAATATTTCCAGATTTTTTTTTTTTAATCACTGAATTGTGGTTTTTAACCCCTATTTCCTTCATTTTCTGGGACTTAAAACAGCCTTCATCACACAACTCAAACATTTCATATGTTTAATGTTTGTATTGTAAATTAGCTTCATTCTTACACTCCATCCATATTTGTGCATTGTGTGTGTAAACACACACATTTTAGCTTTTAGGAAGACTCTTGACACTAATAAGAAGAAAAAATGTAAACACTTATTAATGTTGGTGCAGCTGCTTAATTAAAAAGCCTCCTCAAGTACAAAAATCAATTAGGCCGTACAAATGGAGAATGACTATTCCCCAAACCAATTATCTGTAAACTCTTAAGAGTTCATTAGCAATGCAGTGATAAAAGACAAGACATTGCCAGAACCTTTTCATCGACTGGCAACATGGCAAATGCGAGCGGCAAATTCCAGCAAGTCAAAGCTTCAACCATCACAGACGCTCATTTCTATTTCAACAACAGAAAACCTTTTAGTTCTGACAATTAAGTGGTTTAAGAGGTGTTCAAGAGTGCTGTTAACCAAAACGGCTGCAGATGGGAACTTCAGTAGTGAAGCATTTTCATTGTCACAGCCTTCACCTGAGAAACAAGTCAATGCAGGAGATTCTGTTTCTGCAGTACAAGTCAAACATTTGTTATTTGTGTAATTGTATTTTACAGGAAGTTAAACTTTAATGTATACTGACTTGGCAAAAACAAGCGACACAGTTACGTCATATTGGTAAATGTATATATTTTCTATTAATAGTTTTAATAAAAATGGTTTTAAAGCATTTTTAAACATTCTTTGAATTTCATGACACTTAAATTCTCAACTATCACCTCACTTCCTCATGTTTATTTGATTAATTATGATTCAAAATCAATTAGTAATATATTTAAATGAGAGCAGCATTTTTAAATATTGATATGACAATGTTAAGATATAAATTATGTCTCTAAAGACTAAACCCCAACTCTTTAAAAATCACTTTAAAGGCCCACGCTAGTGAAAACTGTTTTTAAAATGTCCTTGTGGCGTTTTTCTCATAATTATAAAAAAAATTACTAGCATTTCTGAGTATTTCTTTAATCAAACTATTGTGAATATAGATCAGACAAATTCCGATGCATCCATTTGCAGACAAATAGATCCATTAATGTTTTCCGTCTTCCTCGTCTGAGCTGGTATCTGGATCAAAACTAGCTTCAATATTGCTCGCCATTTTTGTTGCACCAATACTGTTTTAGGCGTGTATTAGCAAGAGTCTGGTAAAACGATACATAACAATAAATGTCTCAAGATACGATACATTTCACAGTATATCCTAAGATTGTACCAGATCAATTTTGCACTTTTTTAAGAGTATAACTAGAAAAACAAAACTCTACCTGAATAGAAAAAACTAGAGCCGGGAATCGATTTAGAATATTTAAGTAATTAATCGCAAACTGGAAAAAAAGATTTAGACCTTGTCGTTTTGGTCGCCGCATAGAGCTGCTCAAAGAGGTTCAGTGTGTTGTGCGGCCAACTAGCGGTCGAGGGTTTAGGTGGAAAACAAAAGTAAGACGTTAAAGAACACTCAAACAATTAACTGAATATATCGTCTTGTCAGCATTGATACAAGTATCACCAAACAAAATATCGCGATATAATCGCTGAATCAATTTTTTTTCCCTACACTCCTATAATGTATAGTTGGAGTTGTAAAGGTCTGCAAGCTAACTGTAGAAAGTGTAAACAGGTGGATGTTGGGAAATGTGGGCGGGATTACTCCGCGCTAACAGTTTCGCCCAAATCTCAGAGGTAAATTTCTAATGAACTCCTGTTGCTCTGCAGAAATTATGTCCAAGAAAATGAAAAGGAGTTTTTTAAATTTGGGCTAAAAACAGCTAAATTATATTCAAAAATAAATCAAAAGATTATCTGAGCGGGACTTTAAACCAATAAGAGGATTAGTTGTAATAGTAAAAGTTAAGGTAGTAAAAAAATATATATATATATACTTTTTAAAACTATTTCAGTACCGCTACACACGCAACACCACAAGTTTTCTGTAAATATAATTCTAACTGCAAGCATTCAACAGAATTCAACTGTGGATTTGATCATTTTTGTCATGTAGGATTAAAAAAATATAAATTTTAGGGAGAAAATTAATCATGAACATAAAAAGCTGACAACAATTTAATTTCCTCGGATGAAATAATATGAAAAAGAAAACTCACTACAAGTCTATCAAGGATGTAAAAGTCTTAATGAAGAAAAAATAAATAAAATGAATAATAAAGCCCTCCAGCAGATGGTTTTGGTAATATTGTCAAAGGAAACATTTTGCTGGTGGCGCTCGCAGTTCTGCTGGAAATCTGCGTTCTCAAAAATCATTTCTTTGGCAGGTCCTCACCTAATGTGCCGTCTTCAAAGGAGGGCACAGGTGATTCATTATGCACTTCTTCTTGTTTCTTTGTACATCTGCTACCCAGTGGCCCTCGTGTCAGATGCTGTGTGTGAAAGCTGGGCTGTGACTAATGTCCTCAAAGGCTCGTCTTTGAACCGCCTACTTGCTTTAGACAAAAGCATCAAGCGAATAGGTTATAAAGTGTATGTAAATCCCCACAGCAGAGAATTCTATATCAAAGCAGCTCAGCCTGCAGGTTTCCAATCATGTGTTCTGAAAGCGCCGTTTTTTTAATACTCTTCCTTTTGTAAGTGCAATACGTACATGTTGCAGATGTGCATGAGCCTGACTGGCGATATCGTACACAACATCTCGCACGTTCTGCTCCCGGCTGCCACGGATGAAGTCTTCCTGCGACGCTCCGTGCTGGAGAAACACATAAAAAAAGAGGAAAAAACTCACACACATGATGTGTTTCTGCATAACACACACTTCAACCTCTGGAACTATCTTCGCAGCTCAGCGGCTGCCAACTTAGCTTCAGTTCACACGAGGGTTCAAATATTTTTATCTGCTAAAAAAGGAAAGTTTAAAAGTCCAAAGCTGGTTTTCGGTTATCCTAGAGTAAAGTCTGCTTTTTTCTTCTAAATTTTTTTTTTATTTTGCCGCTAAGCCTCAAAAACTTCATTGTAAAATGTATTTTTGTTTCAATTTTTGAACATTTATTTATTATACTGAGGACATATACTAAGAAAATTACACAAAAAAAATATAAAACATTGGATCAATTAACAAAAGTTCTGCAATTTGTTACATTCATTTTTTTTTGTTTCATCAAATTAAAATTTTGGGTTAATGGTTTACTCAACTTAAATTTAATATGATAAAAACTAATATTTTTGATGTAACAAAGAGCCTTTGTTAATTGATCTAATGCTTCCCATTTTAGTCTTAAAATTGTATTTCTGAGTATTTCTATATTAAAATGTTCAGAATCAGGAGCAGATGAAGAAGAGCGTATTTGTGACGTAGAAAATACTCTGGCGGGCCTCAAGCTCCCTGTTCTGCAACAGGAAGAGGGGCGGAGTTGTGCCAATGGTTCCG
>NC_050527.1:642193-646280 GCF_002922805.2 Oryzias melastigma
TGGTTTACTCAACTTAAATTTAATATGATAAAAACTAATATTTTTGATGTAACAAACTACAGAGCCTTTGTTAATTGATCTAATGTTTCACATTTTAGTCTTAAAATTGTATTTCTGAGTATTTCTATATTAAAAATGTTCAGAATCAGGAGCAGATAAAGAATAGCGTATTTGTGACATAGAAAATACTCTGGCGGGCCTCAAGCTCCCTGTTCCGCAACAGGAAGAGGGGCGGAGTTGTGCCAATGGTTCCGCCCACAAATTTCTAATGAACTCCTGCCGCTCTACAGAAACTATGTCCTAGAAAACAACACGTTTTTTGATTTAGCCTAAAATGGCATAATTATAATTAAAATATCTCAAGGAATACTTTAAAAATCAATCAAACGATTATCAAAGTGGGGTTTTAAGAGGTAAAACTACACAATAAAAGACAGTATACAAATAAAAACACAGGATAAAGCTAAACCCAATCAAATATTTGAAAATCAGTGTCTGTTTTGTCATAAAAAGACACTTTTTATACCTTCTGCTTCCCATTCTGTGACTTGGTGCATAAATAAATCCAATAAAACACAAATGCAACTATTTCTAAACAACATTAAAAGTATTTAACTGTAACTTTATCTCCTTTCACGGCTTTATAATATGTTAGGACAACAGACTTCATCCAAGTGTTGTTCTTATTCCTCCTTCTTGATGATATAAGTAGTAGGTGTTACAGCTTTGTGTAAAAGCAGTTATTTGTGTTGGTTAGTGTGAAGCGTTCAGATATTCCTTGAAAAAGACGGAATTATGTGGTTTTCTTTAAGGGTAAAATGTGCCGCAACATCTTAAAAGAGTAATAGAACATTTTTGAATTGATCTGGAGATCAGACGCTCAGCTGCTACATCATTTTCTACAAGTGGAATCCACTTCAGATGAGTACTAGCCTCTTTCTTAAAAGAGAAAATTAACCAATTTCCTTTTAATCATCTGCATGCTCAGAGAAATTCACATTTATAGTGACCACAATGAACGTAAATGTTAAAGTCCATGACGTGGAAATAAGAAGACTGAATGGCTGCTCTTTTATTTTGGAGGGTAAGATGAGGACACAGACAAAAAATATTTAACTTCTTTCTTTGCACATTTACTGAGTTTTCATGTCTTAGTCTTTAATTGGTTAATTAGCAACACCTGGGTGAAATACAGTGGCCCTGAGGGGCAAATTACATCAACGCATCACTCGATGTAAAAACATTTTAAAGATCAATATTTAAAAAAAAAAACATTTATTTAGAATATAAAACAAAATTCCAGAAATTAAAACGTAAAAAGCAGAAGTATTTCCAGAAAACAAAACACAAAGAGAAACGGGAAAAGGTAGCCACTATGGGACGCCTCTGATTGGATGAATGATATCCAGAATCACTTTTCAAAAGTAACTTTTAGTTGAAATGATGGACGAGGGTCGTCATCCAATCAGTGATATCCCAAAGTAGCTACCTTTTCCAGTTTCTTACTGTGTTTTTCAAAAAGCAGTTTTGTTTTTCAAAATGTTTTTTTTACATTTTGTTTTATGAAATTTTGTTTTCTAAAATGTAATGCTGTTATTGTAATATTTGATTTGCTTTTTTGAATTTACACTGCGGTCTTTAAAACGATTTTGAGTGAAGTGATTTGAACTTCTGGGCCACCGTAGGTAAAGGTTTGGTAAGCGATAACATTTGAGATGGAGAAGGAAGAAGAGAGCTTGGGCAGTTCATTTTTGTTGACCATTATTTTTGCTTTTTTTGACACAACCTATCATTTTTTTTTCAAGTTACCGGTTCTACTGTTTGTTAATCAAGTTCATTAAATCATGTAACCAAAAATTAATTTTCTTCCACCTTTTTTAAAAAAAAAAGAAAATAAACATGCAGAACACCAACATGGACTGCAGTGTGTTCATAAGACAGAAGTGTCATAAACTAACTGAACCCATTGAACAATTTGAAGTTTTTTAGAGTTTATACTCAGCTTTGTGCTTACAATAAACTTTAAAATTTTGTTTTCAAACATGTTCTTGCTGCATTTATTCAGATGGATGACATTTAATTAAAAAAATAAACTTAAAATATGTAGAAAATACGCTGGGCGGGCTACAAACTCCCCGCTCTGAGGTGGGGGCGGGTTTACTCCATACCAACAGTCCCGCCCACAACTCTGAGGTGAACCTCTGCTGCTCTGCAGAAACTATGTTAAAAAAAACAACACAGATTTTTACATTTTAGCCAAAATCGGCATAACCATGGGAACGCTTTTTTAAAATCGATCAAAATTTGAGCAAATTTCAGCAGAAACTCCTCTTGACTGCTGTTAAGCATGGAGGTGACAGAATGATAAAGAACCTTTATATTAACAATGAACATCTCTGTTTACTACATTTCTTTAGATGTTTCTGTCTGAAAAGATTTGAAATCAGCAGTCAGAACTACACGGACAAATCTACAAGTAAATGACAAAAACAAATGAACAAATTATTTCAAATTAATGATCAAACAACAGAAGTCTGTGTCGGCCTGCTGTTTGTTAGCAAGAAAAACTATAGTTTTACCCACTTTGTACTTTTAAAACCTCGTTGAAGAAAATTAAAGTGACCTATGGAAACCTAAAAAAAAAACTTTTCTTCTGCTGTTTAAAAAAAATCACTTTGAAGGTTTGCAACAGAAAGTAACAACAGCTCCTATATAAGCCTCTCTGATGTCTTTACTTTTGTTCTGTTGCTGATTCACACTCACGGAAAGTGAAGACGTATTTCTTGGAGAAAACAAAGCATACGTTTTTTTCCCGATAATAATTAAAAGAGGAACATTTCTATGGTTTGAAACGAAGAAAACAACAGGAACAATTGGGGTCAAAACCATTTCAGTACCACCAAGACAAGCGTCTCTATAAGAACAACTTGAGCTAAACAACAATAAAAACCCTCGTAATGTTTCACAGAATCATTTATAAGCTTTTGTTTTGAAATTTCAGAAGTTAAAGTTTGAAACTGAAATATGTCTGAACTGGAAACCCTCCCAGCACATGTTTTAGACAAAAATCAACAACAACAAAAAAAGGAAAAATCCAACAATCGAGCCTGGAGGCAAATTGATTCTCCTTCTTCTCTTGAGTGTTGCAAACAAATGTTACCTGTAGGTACACCTGAGGAGGTGAAGATGAGGATTTAGCACTGACCCTCACGGTCCCTCTCATCCAAACCGCATCAAAAATGCAACAGCCAACTCTCAGACTGAAAACTCTGAGCTGAACTCAACACGTCCGTCTGTCCATAAGCATTTCCCTTATGATGGTTTTTAAATAAAACATGTCGACTTTACCTTCTCAACTTCCCTTGGATGGTTATTCAGTGGAAATTTTAGCAGATTCTGAGCTTTTTTTTTTTTTTTTTCCAAAAGTCCAGCGGGACATTTCTAGAGAGAAAGTAGTCTCATCCGATGTGTGTGTGCATAACTGTGTGTACTTGCAATTGTGCATGCACAAGTATAAAAATGACAAAATACAAAAAAATTCAAAATGCAATTTACACATGCACAACTTAAAATTACAGCAGCTTAAAACAAAGGCTGAATTCTTTCCCTACCACTTTAGCCCTCCAAATGGAAAGCTATGGAGAAATAGTGTTTTAAAATTCGGACGTTACTCCCATTCAATGACGTCATTAATGGTCACCGGTCAGCTACGTTAGCACAGAACTGCTAGTGCTCAGAAATACATGAGATTGGTTATTTTGTTTTTACTGTTCTTTGAGCTTTTAATGTATCATGGCGTGTTTTGAACAAATTAAGGCACTATGTAAATTAATTAAACTCAAACAAACACAAAACCACATTTACACACAAATCTAATGTCTCCATGATTTGTGTAAATGATGCATTTAAATGCTGCTGGGTCATCAGAGTTTTCTTGTAAGCTGCTTTAAATGAGATTCTATATAATATCTGGTGAAAACTTGACATTTTCCCACTTTCTTAAATGGATATGCCCAAATGATTAAAATAAAAAGACACAAAAGTTTTACTTTAAGTAGAAAACTTTCCTTCAAATGTTCAAGATTAT
>NC_050527.1:646356-660303 GCF_002922805.2 Oryzias melastigma
AACCCTTATACTTTTAATTAAATATGCCTTAGGAAAAAATGTGCTTGTTGTAGATCTTTAAAATAAATCTGTTTTAAATCCAAAAATTGAAAATCTATTTAATTTTTTAATTGCATTTTTAATGGATAAAAGTGTTTTCATGGCTCACATACAGATCTTAAATTATTTTGAGCATCTCTTAAAATGAAGATGAACCATGACTGAACAATTATAAAAAGGAAAAAATGTCAAAACCAAACTTATATTAAGTACAAATGTTCTTATTTTTCCTTCATCTTAATTAATAAAAGGTTTATTGAAGTCATTTTTTTTTACATTTCATTGAGACTTCTTTTAATTTTCTTTTGTTTTAAACCTAAATTCAGCCCCAAAAACCTAAAGACCGTGTCAAAACGTGTGATCTATTACATCCTGAGCTTTAAATTCCATTATATCTGTGGTTCTACAGGATAAATGCCGACAAGCCTTGAGCCAGATCTGCGTAGAGCTCCTTTTCACACCTGCATTTTAAACACAAAAAGGCTCAAGCTGCTGCATTCACTGCACCAAGAACCACAAACAAAAAAGAGGAGCCGTAATAAGATAAACACACAAATTAATCTCACTTTCATAGTGCTTACGGCTCGCTATGATCATCCGAGTTAAATTATCTATTCATTTAAAGACACGTTTTCATAAACCTTTAAGTATAAAAATTAAATTCTAATTAGTGGAATCCTTTAATTATTTGGAAGTGTTCAGGAGCAGAACATTAAAAAATCAGAAATCCTAAATGAGTAAAAGATCTATTAATGCTTGTTCTGCTACAGGTGAAAATATGATGGAGAGCTTATTAATGACGACTCATGTTTAGATGCAACATGTGCACAAGTTTACGGTAAGAAGCAAGCTTTTGTGAAGAATGACTCACAACCCACCGTGCCAAAAAAAAGCGCCATCTGCTCAGGTCACAAACAAAAACAAAAAAATGACTAAATATTATGACAACCACATTAGTCAGAACCCTACTGACTCCTGAAAAAGAAATACATGAAATCTTTAACCTTTTAGACACACATTTTTTTTTTTTACTGGTTTGTCTTTTCCTAAAAGGTTGCCGCCATACACAGCCCCCTTATGACAGCCTCAAAAAACAATCACTGCAGAAAAACACACTAACATTCCCAAAGCCGGCAGTTACATAATCCCACAGCTCACAAATGACTAGGAGGATGGATAACGTATCAGCACTTGCCAATTCTGGTGGATAAGGAAATGTATGAATGAGCACAGAATGGTGTTTGAAGAAAAACTGGTTAACATAACCGGTAAAGCTTTATTCTTTCCTTTTCTTATATAAATTCCAGCCTCGAGCTTGTTTGTGTTTTGTTATTGGATTCCTCCTCCTGCAGGATCTGTTTCTTTTTCAGCTTCCAACATAAATACTTTGAGTTAATCTGCAAAGGAAATCCTTTCATTTGTCAGAATTTTAATTTGAAGGATCTTCAACCCAACAGGTTGAATGGGAGAGTGGCTGGTGTTTCGGTGCTCCTTTGGCACCATCTGGTGGTCGTAATGTGAAGTGCAAACAGGATCTCTGCTCCACTCAAATCAAGTATGTGATAAATATTTAAATATAGTATATAAATATATATTGATGATACAAAAGATTCAAAAGACGCTGAAAAAGATGAATACCATTAATTTTTTTAGACCTAAAATTGATTGTTTTCTAAGTTACTAGAGTATGATGGATTTGAATTTTATAAATTCGTTGGCATTTGCAGATGCTCATATAGAATTTAAAATAACCTACTAAAAAGAAAAACATATTTTTTTTTAAATAAAAAGATGTGAAATGTAGTGATTTTTTAAATCAAAAAGCTCACTTTTTATCACTTGTTTGTCAATACAAAAGAAAAAACATTTTAACCATTTGTTGAATTAGTTTCTTATCTTTTTGAGTTAAAAAAAATGTGTGTTGAACAAACATCTGCTTTAAAATCTGTAAGTTTGTATTCAGTTTCTGAAATTTTCAAAAACAAATTGTGGAAGAACTTTTCTTTGGTCAAAACTGAACTATATCTAAGAAGATATTCATAAAAACCTAAATCAATCAGTATTTTTTTCAGGATTTTTTCATTTTGTTTCATTTCTTGGCGGTACTAAAAAGTGCTACAAATGTTACAAAAAAATCATGTAAATAGACAGACGTGGTCTGTTGCAGTTAAATAAAAATACCGATTTCCCTTGAAATATTTTCTCAATATTTGCCACTTAAAGTAATATAAAACACATTTCAAAGGTTTAAATTCCTCTTTAATTGAAGGGAAAAAACAAAGGATAGCTTTTTTAACTATCTTTGACTGGAAAAAAGATTTGTCTGCACAATTATTTTTATGAATACTTTCTTTAGTGCACACAAGAATGTGAAAAATGTTTGAACTTTTCTTCAGTTTTCATAAACAATTTTACAAAATAAAAGCCTTTGAAATTTAACATTAGACCCAAAAACACCCCTGTTGTTCACATCTTACTTTATGCTTTAAAAATTTCTTAAACTCAGATTTTGTTCAACACTTTGTCAATTCATGATCAGCTAATTCTGATGCTCTCTAAGTTTCTTGTGCAAAACTAAACATTCTTACATGGAAAATTGTCCAAAAGTTAATGAGAAATTCTGGCCTACCAGCATGCAGATGTCCATCGGCAGGTAGACTTTCCGCCGGCTGCTGTGGTAGGGAATTGCTCTCAAACACGTTACAATTCCCTGAGCTTTCCCGATGTGACTCGCTGCATGGTCTGCGTGAACATCCCTAACACCTGCAACAGGAAACAGACAAGATAAACATCATTTGATTTACTTGTACCTATTTTTGAATCAATAGGAACAATGTTGCAGACAGTTTAGTGTTTTTAAATGATCAAAATTGTATAATTTGTATTGAATGAGCTTATTTTTTAATTATTCTACAATTTTATTTTAAGGACAAATGAGCAGAATAATAATTTCTGCAAATACTCTGAAAAAAATATTGTTTTTCACACACACAGTAAAAGTTTAGTCATGTGTGGTGAAAGAGATCGTGAAGTGAGTCCCTGATGCCGGAGGATGCAGGAAATGCTGTGGTGATCGCAGAAGTGAACGGCTGAAAGGACAAATATGCAAAAGTTCCATTTATAAAGCTTGCTGTGATTGGAAACGGTTAGACAAGCAGGTTTAGATGAAAATGTGCTCAGAATTAAAAAAAATGTAAAATACAAACCATTAATTTGAATTGTTTTTATTTTAAATGAGTGCAACCTTTTAATGCAACTATAACATACCTTTATTTTATGCTTCATTTACAAATGTTCTGTCCTTACCTAAACACTCCAGCAGCAGGTATATTAATGACGACTGCGTCTTCTCTGCATACGTCTCCAGCTCCTGCAGACTTCTGTAAGCTCTGTCATCAAGATCCTTTTCCTGGGAAAAAAAAAAAAAACGTTTTTAAGACTATCAGGTTCAGAATCAGACATTTTTTTAAAAATAACTACAAAAAGGTGCAGTTTTTTTAGAATTCCAATACCTTATTATTAGGTTAAGATGCAACTATTTATCTATAAATATTAATTTATCAAATTTAAAAAAAGGTCACCCCGGACATACTGTACATATTTTAATCCTGACATTGCTCTTCATAAGTGAAAGCTACAAAACTATGAATTTCAAAGGTCTGAATGAGATGATCTCACTCTCTCAGTAACGATCCTCAGCAGCCATCGTTTTGTCAGGTTGTGTCTCTTCACCGCCTGCAAAACATCAAAATATTACAAGTGTGCTGCATGTCAGAAAATGCTGCTTTGTTATTCTAAAAAGTAAACTGAAGTGAAAAAATTACAAACAACTCATGGTTGGAATCTTCAGAAAGTGTCCCAAACTGGAGAGAAATCCAGGAATTGTGACTGCTGGTGTTTACCTTCCACAGTTCAGAGCCGACTGGTTGCTTTGGAGGCTCATCGCGATAGATGTCGTCTAAAGCCGTCTTCCAAAACTGCATCCGCATCAAACCGATGGTCTTCTGTGAAACCGAGTCCTTCACCTTGTACCAGAATAAAGAAGAGTCTAATTTTAGACGCACACATTTAGAGAGCGGTTTGGATCGCATGTCCAGCACTATTTCAAACTTTTCAAACATTGTGTGTTGACTTGACATATGTTCATAGCAGGTGTAGGAGGAGCGGATATATAGTCAGACAGTAGTAAAATAACTTCATAACAGAAGAAATTAGAAATAATCGGATTGAAGGAAGACCTGCCTGAGCTAGCTCAACATTGAAGGCCTTTAGTGTCAGACAGGAGCGCCACACCTCCTTCGGGAGGAGAAGGGAGCACAGGAAGCCCTCATAATCTCTGGACCTGAAGAAGAGCAAACAGGAAAGGGGGAAAAATAAACTTCCACAAGGAAACACATAAAAAACATGTTTTAAGAAACTCAAAATGAGCTAAAACTGAAAAAAAATCTAAGAAGTGATTTGGTAGTTTAGGGCAATTGTGAAACCCTTGAAAAATACACAAATATGTAAATATGTTCTGACATTTTTAATAAACATTTTTAAAGCATTAAACTATTCAGTTGTCAACATTTTTGTTTCTCAAAACATTTGAATAAAGTCACTAAACTGCATACGTATCTTAACTGCGCCACTTTTTGTATTTGTTTGTTTTTTAGCTAAGGTAACATCATTGTCACCTTTGTAGGATCAATAAAGTTTTATACAATTCTAAAATAATAGTTTGTTGTTACACTCCATTCGAACGCGCCCTTTGACAAAAATGTCATGGGATTCTTTTAACTACCCAAACATATATATTTTTTAATCTTTTCAGTAACATAATTTAACTGGTTTATTTGTGTTTGGTTAAATTGTGTTGTATATCATGTAGCAAGCGCGAGCGATGCACGTCAAACCCACCTCACCAGATCCAGACAGTACTTTTCACTGTTATCAGAGCTTACGGTCCCATTTGTTGACGCTCTTGCGCTTTGTATACAAGTAACTTGCTGAATACAAACGTTTTCCCGTGCTATTTTTCTACAAAAACTGTACATCTGTAATATATTGACGTTTAGTAATCCATGTTTAGCTTTAACACCGGCTGCCATGTTCGCCTTCTGCTTGTGTTGCATTTGTTGACGCTCAGACTTACAACGTTTGAGTTTAGATCCCTTTGCTTAATAGTAATTTTTACGAGTTTAAGTTTAATTGTATCCTGTTGATATTTTAATTCATTCTTTTGAAACTTGAAAACGAATATTTGTCATAATAAATTTAGTTATGTAACTAAATAAAGAAAGATCACATGTTTACAGTTTTGTCCGACGTTTGAAAGGTCATTGAACGCAACACTTCTGTCTTGTGTCACATTTAAACATTCCCCCTGACCCCTCGATACAAGATTCTTAAAATTACACATCGATATGATGTTTTTTCCCCCACAAACTTTCAGTAATTCGTGTTCATATTTTAGGTATATGGAATAAATGTTTGTGGAGTAAATTTTGAATAAAAGAAGGCACAGGTTTATAACCGAAATGTAAATAAAATAAAACACGTTGTTGGAGTTTTGCATTTTGCCGGAAATGATGGGCTCACTGCGAAATTAAGACAAAAAGATTAAAGTATCACCTTATTTAATTATATTGTATTTTATATCTTCTAATCAACTTTAAAGGATCATTTTTGTAAAATCATTATTTTCATGAAAGAATATCCGTCGTACAACAGTGTAAAGTCGCTTAGGTGAACGTCGGTTGACAATTATGGTTTATTTTGTGTTTCAAAATTCTGCTATAGCATAAATATATGTTTCCACACTTGTTCAAAATAAAAAAAACTGTAATGATCTGTCTTCTTCTTTTCCTTATTTTGTATGCTAGAAGTGCGACTTTTATTTTTTAGTACAACCGGAAGTAAGAGTTGCGGGCTTTTTGATGATTCTGCACTAGGGGGTTAGTTGGAGGAGTGGAGAGTTTGACATGGTCGTTCTACGCCTCATATGGCAGCAGAATCGGTGAAATGTGCGTATGTTTGGTTGCTGTTGATGCTCTGGCTTCGGGTGTCTGTGGTGGAAAACTCTCGGTAAGTTTTCTTTTCGTATTTTTATTATTTTATTTTTGCTAAATGCTAATGCTAGCTTGTTGAGAGAAACTTATAGCACTATTGCTTACAGTCTTTTCAATTTACCATGGATATGTGAGTTTGCTTGATGCAGTTTTTGATTTACGTTTATAATTAATTTACTATTTTTATTACAATATAAAGAGTAAGGAAACTGAGTCTAACTTTCCTCGCCAGCTGTCGAGCAACACCTACCAAGGTTTAAACTTTGAGCTCTTAATCGCTCTCCATTGTGACTTATCGATCTCCAAAGGCGATAAAACCTTCAATTTAATCATTGAAGTAGTTCCGTTTAGCCTATGTGAATGAATGACATCATTATGTTTATGGTTTATTTAAATTTCGATATTTAACTACCAAAGTTGCTGCTAACACGTGCATAGGTTATAGTCACAAGACGCGACGTCACATTTGCTTTTATTTTTCAAGGAAGCTGATGGTTCCTCTTGACTTATTGTTGTAGTTCACCATTTTGACCACACGGTGGTGCTATTACTTTAAAACGTACTACAGGTATACTGTACTGCTAGAAGTTGCTGTTCAAATCACTTCAGAGGCTATTTAAGTATCTAAAATCATAGAGACATGCAGACTGTCACCTTTGACAAAGTTGAAGGAATTAAAAAATCATTATCATTGGAATACATGTCCTGCAGCGGAAAGATCCTTTGTTTCACAGGGTGTCTAATAAAAAAATAGTTCTTGTGACCCTTTGTCAAAAGTAAAAGACAATTTTACATATAGAAAAATATTCACATTTTCTTCATATATTTTGGTTTTTGTTAGTGACAAAAAAAAGTTCAGTTTAGAGGTGTAACAATTTGTTTTAATGATTTGATTTATATCATAATAACACTCCAATTCATAGTCGATATATGTTCATTTTGAACTGAGTGATTCACTGACCCAGGAGATCTTTTGCCAAAAATTCCACCAGTGTGACTCAGAGATAAATACCTGGTACTGAACACTGCAGGTGAAGTTTTTCAGATTCATTGTACTTCTTTTAAAATAATCAAGTGTAAATAAATATGTGTACAAACAAACAAGTAAACAATAATCAATGTCAAATCCATTTGCATTTAGTTTCATAAACTTTCGCTCAATGTTGTTTTTTCCAACTCTAATTTAATGTGTTTTTTTTTTTTTTTCTTTAGCTTAGAAGCTCTGTGAAAAATGTGAAGTTCGGTGGACTGGGTATTATGGGATGTTTTTTCAGGAGTAGAACCTGACCCCTTAGTTTCATTCAAAGAAATTCTTCATGCATCAGCATATCAACAGACCTTAGACAATTTAATGACCAACTCAGTGGAAAGTTTCTAACATGACTCTGGAAAGGTTCATAAAGACATGAGAGCAGGTTCTGTGTGCACGAACTTGATTCACCTACTTTAACTTGAAAGAACGCCTTTCGAGAGACTTCCTGTCCAACGTCAGTGTCCAGTATAATAAATGTGCTCCTGTCATTCTAAAAACACTCCCGAACATTGTAAAAAGATCTTCAAAAGAAGTGGAAGCTTCAAATCCAATGTCATATTAAACCCTTTGAATTATAGATGGGATGTAACTTTAGGTTCATGTGAGCATGAAGGCACCTTAGTAAATACTTTCAGTAAATAATGGAGCAGAAGTATCCTTTGGAGGAAAATAGGATTTTTACAACATACCTATTTAATACGAATTAAAGATGTACTTAATAACTATGTTTCTAATTATGTTTTACAGCATACAAATGTTTTTTTAATAAGTAGGAAAGACAAGACAATAGATTCAAAATATGTGCAGCTCCCAATACTAATGTGACATAATCCACTTCAAATTTTTAATACATGACCATTTTCATTCATGTTCTAAATCATACTTTATTTATTTTTGCTGCTTTTGACCTTGGTGTTTCTCTAATATAATCCATTTGTTCAATTGTAGCTCTTCTCTGGATGATGACCTCCTCCTACCTTATGCTAACGGTCATGGACCCACCCACTCTCACCGTCACGTCAGAGAGTGTCAGCCCGTCATTTATGGAAACACAACCCATCAGAGCTGGCCCTCCAGTAACCACGCCGGCCAGCCGGTGGCTGAGTCTAATGTGTTTGTGACGGATGCTTCTTCTGGATGGGTTTACGGTAACTAATCCCAGGTTAAGGGAGCTGTTCCTTTTTCTCAGAGCATAGATTTATCTAATTTTTTACTTAATCTCTATTAGTTGTACATATAAAATTGGTATCCATAGGGATCAACCAGAAATGGGGCTAATCCTTTAAAATTTAAATACTTTTTGTTGGAATTAAATAAAGCATTAAATCAGTTCCTTTCGACAGATCGTGTGAATGTGTTCTTTTGTTTTGCATCTTTGTTTCCAGGTCACTTGACAGTGGTCCATGACCCACTCAGGACTCTATCTGTGCTGGAACCTGGAGGGCCAGATGGCTGCAAAAACAACCGCAGGGTCTCTGTGGAGGACACCGCCAAAGCCGCCGGGTGTCTGTACGCCCAGAATGCTGGCTTCTTTGACACCAATTTAGGGAAGTGTTTGGGAAACGTGGTGAGCGATGGAAAGCTTGTGCGGGACAGCGGGGGAATCCAGAACGCCCAGTTTGGGATTAGGAGAGACGGCAGCTTGATTTTTGGGTAAGAAGTCTTAACGTGAAAATACTTTGGAAGAAAAAAATCTACAGAATGGCTGAACATTTTTGGATAATAATTTTATAAATAAGTTTTATTTTGGAAAACTACTGAATTCTCTCCACCACATCCAACTCATTCTTGACTCATGTCACTCGATCACATGGTGAAAAAATATCCACTACTTTCTTAAAAACCCACTTCTATGAAAATGGTGTTTTAACATGTTCTTGTAGCATTTTTCTCATAATAAAAGTCAAATATAAAGGATTAGAACTGCATTTCTGATTATATCTTTATTCAAATCCTGAGGAATTGGGAGCAGATTAAAAAAATGTTGTTTGAAAAAACTGTTAGTTGTGAAATGGGTGGACCAAAGTCTCCTTGCTTCGCTCCATTCTGATGCATCCGGTTGCAGATAAATAGATCCATTATCGTCCTCATTTTCCTCTTCTAAGCTGCCATCTGACTCACAACTGTACATCTAGGTAGCACGGACATTGAGCACCGTTTTGGTTGCTTCACTAATGTTAGTGTGGGGTTGTGAGGGGCTGTAAGCTACCGGGAGAGAGTGTAGAAAAAGGGATGATGGGATATCAGCAGAGACTAACGGTACCCCCCACAACTCAGAGGCAAATTTCTGATGAGCTATCACTGCACTTCATATAATTCTTAATATTCAGCAACCAGCTGTCTAATGTTACAAAGATGCTGCTAATACAGTTTGCTCAAATTCATGTTGAATAGATTTAGAAAATACCAGTTTTAGAAACTTTATTTTACATTTATTTGTAAGAAGTCAGACGAGCTTAAAGTTGGTGTACCATTTTTTATTTTATTTTTTTTATACTTTATTCTCAGCCTCCATCTTGACAATTATGGGTTAATGGGAAATCTATAAAACATTTTTAATGTTTCCTACACAAATTCCAGAGTACGAATACAGTTTAAACTAGCTGCAGATATTTTAAAGAGAATGATTGTAAACTTTGCCCTCAAAAGTCAGCAAAATCGAAGTAATTGTAAATGACAAAATGTTCTCAACCAATCCTCTTGGTGATATAAATGTTAAATAAAAAGCAAATATTTGGTAACTTGAACCGGAATAGGGGGATTTGGAGAAACCTGGTTTTCTTTGGCTGATTTTTTTTTTTCTTTTTTTCAAATCAGGGTTCTGAAAAACAAATTTGCTCAGAGGCCGCTCATACTTAGCCCTCCACTTTGCAAACGATCGATAGATGAGATAGTGGAGATGTGGAAACTTGTTTATTCTGGTGCATGTAAACCTCTGAGCTAATTTCCCACAAAGGGCATGTTTCTTCAGTAAATGAAACCCAATGAACTGCAGGTTTTACATTTTTAAAGCTATATTGTTTTCTATTCTAAAGCCATCCCAGGGTGCTCTTTGAATTATGATTATGCAGTTTTTAGCCCTCCCAAAACATTTTCTTTTTTTAGACAAATTTTTTTCAGGAGTTCATTAGAAATTTGCTCCTGATCCATCATGATTTGAATAAAGAAACACTCAGAAACACAGTTTTATATACGTCTTCCATCATGAGTAAAAAATGCTACAAGAACACGTTAAAACCATTGACTCTAAAAATACTCTTTCTTATACAGTCAGTGGTTAAAACCAACAAAAACAGGATTTTCATCGGAGTGGGTTCCCTAAAGTAAAACTGTGCTTTTCAAAAATCATGCAAAATAAAAAGTCTAAGAAATCCACACCAGGTGAAGTCACGTTTTTGTTTTGGTGAAATGCCTTTAAGATGAAAAGAGCCAAAAATAAACTAGAGATATGGATACCGTTGATGGATATGGTGCCGTAGAAGATGCTGTAGATTTGTGGGAAATGTCCACAATGATTGTTTTCCTAAAACTGAGCCAGCGGGAGTTAACTCCTTGTTTTGTTCACCTGACCTCACATTTCTAAAATACCGTCTCATTTCATGTTTGTCACTGACCTCTGAGATTGTGTGAAGCTAACCACAATTGTAGCCGTGTGGCTTCCTGTTTGTGTGGGCATGTAAATGACAATGTAACCCCTGGTCCAGTTTAAACACAAACTCAAAAACAATCTTCAGGTGACAAGTTCATGTCTGCGTGACTCACTGCCACCAACTTGTTTATGGTGGATAACCCGACCTCAGCAAACGCATCCAACTACTGTTTGTGTTGTACAAATATCAAACTCGTTATGAAGCAAAAGTCATGTTGGGTAAATTAACTCCGACGGATTTCTAATCAAGAGTAGAGCTAAATGTTATTGAGTTAAACAATTTACTCTGCAGTCATAACCTCATATAAAGATATTTATGTTTTTTTATTCATGAGGTAAGAAACCTCAACAATCTTTAGTTTGCTTAAAAAAAAAAATAAAAAAAAAATTCTGTTGGGATTTTTGGAACATTTTCCTGGTGTTTATTCATGTGAACCAAAGCATATCTCAAAACAGAAGTTAAAACCAGATCTTTAAAATGCTGTACTGTACTTTGCACCAGCCGTTCTCTTTCGTTTTTTTTTTAGTATCTTAAACTTTTATTGAGTTACTCCTTACAAAAAAAAAGGATGATTTTTCTCTGTATTTAAGATTCAATTCAAGATTCAACGTGTTTGTCATTTGCAACAGGAAAGCAAGTTTAATGAATTTCCTACTTTGTCATCTACAATTACAGCTTGGGGTTCGTTTTCTTAAGAGTTTGGGATTTGCTTTGCACTTCCAGGTATCTGTCACAGGAAGATGTTTTGGATCAGTCGAACCCGTTTGTTCAGCTGGTCAGCGGTGTCATATGGCTGTTGAGGAATGGAGAGATTTACATCAACCAGAGTCTGGAGGCCGAGTGTAAAGACAGCCAAGAAACGGGTACGTGGTGACGCTTGCAAAAGAAAAAAAAAAACTTAATCCTAAAAGAAACTTCTCTAAGTGAAATTGCTTGATTATATGATCAGGGTGTATTCAGACTGGATACATTTGGTTCATAGAACAAAGTTTCAGTCTGAATACGCACAAATGAACTCTGGTCCGGGACCAGGAACCGCTCTCTGACCTATCTTTCGAGGTGGTCTCGGTTTGTTTTCAACCGGACTGAACTTCGGTTCACTCTGAGTTTCCTCAGTCTGAATACGAACCGAACCGAGAGCAGAACAACTGAACCAAAACAGCCACCGTACCCGACGGTCACATGATGTAAACACTTTGGAAATTGAGGGATCGGTGAGTCCCGGACGAATGTAAAACATTGATTGTCATGTTAGCAAAAAGGAAATAATAAGTTCAACCGTTTACTCGCTACTGAAAACCATATCACTCGCTCTTCTGTGTCTCCTATGTGGCGCGCGCGGGGTGCTGCCGTGACGTCATCTTAAAAGCTCCATTGTAGTTCCAACAGAATTCTCTTAAAAACAACGTCATAATACCACAACGATGAGACACGGAAACTCACTAAAATGTGGTCGGATGAATTAATGCTCCATAAAACAACTTTTGACGTGATCCACATTGATTCTAGCGACAATCTACATGTCACAAACACTTATTAGCATGTGTACCTGTAGCCGTAGTGTCCCCAGTAACCGTCCGGGGTACCAAAGCTGCAGTAAAAAGTGTTGCCTTCAAACAGACGCTCAAAATCCATTAGCAAAATACAAAGTTTGAATAAGTGAAAAATCCTGGCAAGCATTTGCAAACCGCAGCCATGACCCGCCCCCATAGCTGCTGGCCAATGACCGAAGAGATCTTTAGTCAGGTGGTTTTGTTTACAAAGTGGGGTCCAAAATGGAAGTCTCCGATAGGTTCAGGACTCGATCCGGAACAAATAAGCGAACTCTTGTCTGGACCAACAGACATTTCCAGCCTGAATACACCCTTAGATTTCAAAACGGAACCCATTTTGTTGCAGTTGTAGTCTTGCCGTTTGATATGAAGCCTTTAATCATTTTTTGATATATTCTAAAATAATTCCCAGTGTTTTTTTTTTTCTTAATTATGATTGGCTTCTTTAGCCAAAATAAAAGAATTCTGTCATTTTCTAGGAAAGTTTCTGCAGAGCAGAAAGAGTTCGTTAGAAATTTTCCTCTGAGTTTCCACTGAGCCAAATTCCCGCTCAGACCAAGAAAACAAAGACATACATGGTTTTTTTTTGTCAACAAGTGGATTTATCAGAATGGAAAAGATCAGGGGCCGCCCCATGTCTACATCATAAATAAGCTCTTTTTGAAACTGTTTTTTTTGTCTTCTTCCGATTCTCAATTATTTGAATAAAGAAATACTTAAAATTTCAAGCTAAACGTTCTTAATCTATGTCCTCTGTCATCAGAAAAATGCCACAAGAACATGTTAAAACACAATTTTCATCAGAGTGGATCTGTAATAATTTAGCAGTAATAAGCAAGGAATAGAAAAATTAAAATGACGATCATTTAAATCAATTAAATAAACAAACTTCCCAAAAATATTACCAGTATTTCAGTTTACAAATAGAGTTTACAAAAGAGGCAGGCAAAATGATATAAATAAAAGTAACAGTATCTGTATTGCTGACCTCCAGTCTTTAAGTGGCACACATGTACTCGCCCCTGACCTCATGTAATCTCATCTGGCCACCAAAACACGGTGGTGTCATGTTTGGTTAGCAGGGGCAGAAGTGAAAGTATGCGGCCCAGTTCACATCAGGTTTAAAGCTGCAATTGATTTTATAGAGCACACCTCTGAAAGCAAAGCTGCATGTGAATGTGGTCAAACAGGTGCCTGGAATTTATTTTAAATTCACCGATGGTTAACCTTATTCTTAGGGTGTTTAGTTTTTTGACTATTTAATTTAAATAAAATAGTTAACCAAGTATATTTAATTTCGAAAAGTTAAAAAAATGATCTTTTATCATTTTTTTCCAACATTGCATGACAGAATTTCTTTATATTTAACATACTTGATTATTGTTAATCTAGTCATTTCATTTTTTAGGCAAAAGACAATAAGTTAGTCTTTGAATTAGCAAAAAATGTTTTCTTTCTTTATTGTTACACCTTGGTATTAATGCCAAAATCATCCAAGATGTTTACATTTCAATCCATTAGAAATTGTGAGTGATAGAGATAGATAGATACTTTATTTACAAAATTGCAGATATTTAGCTCAATCATTAAAAAAAGGCTCTTATTTTTTGTTGTTGTTATTT
>NC_050527.1:660529-673060 GCF_002922805.2 Oryzias melastigma
TATTTAGCTCAATCATTAAAAAAGGCTCTTATTTTTTGTTGTTGTTATTTTTCCCCTTAGGGAGTCTAAAGTTCTTTGTGGATGTGGTGTCGGCCCGGACTGCAGTGGGTCATGATGAAGAAGGAAACGTAATCCTGTTACAAATTGATGGACAAACAGAAAAGAGAGGGTAAGAAAAATAGTTTGGTGGTAAGTATGGTTGACCTTTTCTTCAATGGAACATGTATCAACAAGATAGAAGTTGTTTTTTATTTAAAACAAAGTAGTTTGTTTTCCTTCACAAAGAAACAAAAAAGAAAAAGCACATCGTGAGATTTAAAAATTGAAAATCCAACTAATTCTGCTATTTTATTCCTATAGAAGTAACCAGATTTGTAGTTTATTTCTTAATTTAATAAACTAACCATCCATTTATACAAAATTATTTCATGTTTAGTAATTATTTCTGCTAATAAAACATGTTTCTTTAAGGACATGGAGACGGATTTTCTCATCCTCTGATGTTCTTTCCTGAAAAATGCTTTGCAATAATAAGAAATTGATAATTATTTAGCTGTGATTCCAACATTAAATTTAATGTTTTTGAAATAGTAATAGTATTACTAAGCTCTAATCATAGTGCACTGATAAAGCAAACAATGTTATTAGATAAATGTTCAAGCTTTCTGTTTGAAAAGCTAATCTTGGGAGAGTTATTTTTAAATATTTAATTTAATAATTATTAATATATTATGAATTTAAGTTAATTAATTCATTTACTGGTTGGCTTTAAAATGAATGCCGATGAGAAGAAAAATCTGCAGAAATAATTGTCGCTTAAGCTGAACATATCACACTGAATGTTTGCTTGAATCATTTGAGGAAGATGAGAAAATCTCTGTTTAACTGTCACAGAAAACACAATAACTCTAATCTCATTGTGAGCCTCCTGTCACTCCAGATCCTTCCATGAATCTGTTGTATTGATCTGCTCTCCTCTCAGAGCCGTGACCCTACAGCCCCGGAGTGACTCCAGATGAATTTGTTGTTGTTAATGATGTGGCTATAAAAAGCGCAGCACATTTGTCTGAACACGTTCATTTTTAATCAATATCAAGGCTGGCAGTCCTTCATTAAAACATGTAAAAGCCAGCTGGAACAAAGCTGCGATCTGAAGCTGTTTACTCATTTAACAAGCGGCTTCTGGTTAGAATTTGCCTTGTACACTTAGATACTTCATTTAATTAAGCTTTTTGTCTTAAATTTTAGGTCAAATGTATCCATTTATTGGTTTCTTTAAAATTGACTCCATAATTTTAGTGTAATATCAGTATGGAAGAAGCTAAAAAAAATGTCACCTGACCTTTTTTTTCACACCATACTAAATAAAGTATTTTGTTTGGGTGATTTTTTATTTTTTTTGTGTGTGTGTGTGTCTCTGTGTCATTTCCTGGCTCAGTGTTGAAGAGTTATTTTCTCTCCAGCTTTTCACTTTTTATTTCTGTCCCTCCAGCATGAATCTGTGGGAGTTGGCAGACTTTCTGAAGAAACTTGGAGTAATCAATGCCATAAATTTGGATGGAGGCGGGTCTTCCACCTATGTGATTAATGGCTCCTTGGCCAGCTACCCCTCTGATCATTGGTGAGCTAATAAAAGTTCACATTCGGATGTCTGTTAATCTCAGCCTTATTGTGTCACTAGTGTAAAGCATTCACACAATAGTGATTCTCCTGCACCTTTCCATATGTTTTTTTGGCATGTAAAAATTTCAATCATACTTTCAATGATTTCAGTAATCTTGGTAAAAAAAAAAATAGTTCAGCTCATTCAGAACATTACTGCGTGTACATTTGGTATTTATAAACTTTTTAGTTTTTGAAATATAGAGCAAAATATACCTCATAGGAAATGGATTAGAAATGCTCAAATCTTTCAAAAATGTTGTGCACTTTGAAACTTGTGAACTTCTGCATACTTTCAGCTGTAGACACCATTCACACCTTAAAATGTTCAGCAACTACTGTTTTTTTTTTTGTTTTTTTACTGGGGTTTTGGGTAATTTGGAGTTTTTCTTTATTTTAGATTCTTTTAATGGTTTATAAATGTTTTTATGGTCTTGGGCCTTCTTATTTAAGTGATCTTCTTTTAAAGTATGAACCCTCGCGGACCCTGAGGTCCTCCGGCACAGGCCTGTTAGTTGTTCCTAAGGTGAGGACCAAAACTTATGGTGAGGCTTCGTTCTACCATTATGGTCCTCGCCTGTGGAACAGCCTGCCAGAGAGCCTCAGGGCCGCAGAGACCGTAGAGGTTTTTAAGAAGAGGCTCAAGACTCGCCTTTTTAATTCTGCTTTTAGTTGATCTTATCTGCCTATTTATTCTATTAGTTTTAGTATATTATTTTATTTATATAGTATTTTATTTATTTCATTATATCTTATGAATTTATACCTATTTTTAATTTTGCATTGAATGCATTTTATGTATGTCATTTAAGCATTTTACACTGGTTTTAACCCCAGTGTTTCCAGTGGGTTCTATCATATCAGGGCTTGTCTGCTTGGTTTGGGGCCGTTGCCATGGTTCTCGCCCTTGCTGGGGCGGCTGGAGTTCTGCACTGCAGACTCACTGCTGTGGAGTGGACTCCGTTGCTGTCCCAGGCTGGGTGGGCGCCATGGCGATGTTCCTTTGACTGAGCTGGTTCCTGGTATGATAGAATCCTCAATACTGTTTCCTCACAGCAGAGCCAAGCCTTAAGTTTATATTAAGTCTATTTTACAAGTGTCTTAATTTTCTTTTAAGTTTTCATTGTGTGTGGGGTCATGGGTGTATGTGTTATGGGGAGGGTGTGTGTGTGTGAAGGGTGGATTGGCTTTTACTGTGTATGTTTTGCTTTTAAATGTGAAGCGCTTTGAGTTGCTGTAAGTATAAAAAGCGCTTTTATAATTAAAGTTTGATTTGATTTTAGGAACATGCTTTCAGCTTTAGCATTTTTAGCTAGCGATCAGTTTTAGCATTTTTAGCTGTCAGCTCAGGCATCTTCATTAGTCACATTCAGCCTACAGCATTCACACTGGCATTATTGCAAGTAATTTCATATATCTAGTTTAGATTTAGTTTGCTGCTTTTTGTTTTTCTCATGCTCGTCTGTCTGGCTTTCTCCTCTCCAGCACATCAGACAACCGATGGCGCTGTGGACGGCATGTGTCAACTATCCTCTGTGTCCATCAGAAATCATGCAAGCCAGAAAACTGCAGTGGGCACGGGGAGTGTGTGGACGGACTGTGCCGGTGTCAGAGGGGCTGGCAGGGCGAGGCCTGTGATTCTCTTCTGTGTCAGCCCGCTGAATGTGGATCCCATGGAGTCTGCACTGCCAGTGAGTGTGGAAGTAGAGCTTGTTATTGATTTAAAAAGATTAATTCATATGGAACCAATAGTAAAATGTTAAAAATCACCAGAATGTTAAATATGAAGCAGCTTAAAATTCCTCCCACAAACAGGTTTTTGATTTGTTTGCATTTTAAAGCCAACTTTTAGAATTGTAGTTGATCTTCCCTTTTTTATTTTATTTTATTTATTCATTTATTTTTACATTAAGTGTTTTAAAGCTTCCCTTGGCTTAAAGGTCCACCTCAATGATAATTGTTTTTAACATTTTCTTGTGGCATTATTTTGATGATTGAGGACATATATTAAGAACATTAAGCTTTAAGTCTCACTCCAATCATGTTTTGATCAATTGTAAAACATTTCCAGCGATCTTTTAATTATGATTATGCTGTTTTGAGCCAAAATGTAAAAAAAACTGTTGTTTTCTAGGACATAGTCCTAGAAAGAGGCAGTAGTTCATCAGAAATTCACCTCTGAGTTGTGGGCCTGAGTAAACCTTTCCTATCATTTCTTTGCTTACATGCTCTCCCGCTAGCTTACAGCCCCTCACAACCCCAAGCTAACATTAGCGGTGCTACAAAAATGTCGAGCAATATTGGAAATATCAGGCTGTACAGTTTTGAGCCATACGGCAGTTTGAACGAGGAAAACGTAGACATTCATGGATCTTTTTTGGAGCAGAATGGAGCGGAGCAGGGAGATTGTAGCCCAGAAATTATAGTTCGAACATAACAATTACTAGTTTTTTTTAAATAATATTTTTTTCCTCTACTCCTGACTCACCACGATTTGAATAAAGAAATACTTTAATGTCTTTTATATATATATCCTTGGTTATGAGAAAACTGCTACAAGAAAATGTTTTAAAAAGCAAACTTTTTCTTGGAATGGGTTTTTTAAATTGCTTTCTGAGTATTTATTTTATTAAAATCGTCATTGATTTGGAACAGATGAAAAAATACTGTTTAAAAAAGTTGTTACTAAGAAAATATGTCAAGTTATGAGGTTACTCTGTGCCAACAGCACCGCCCACGGCTCAGAAGTGAATTTCTAATGAACTCTTGCCTCTCCGCAGAAACTATTTCCTAGAAATAATTATCATCATAAAATCACTGGAAATGCTTTTAAAAAAGCTTTAAAAAATTGTTGGAGTGGATCTTTAAGAAAGAGTATCTTCTGTTCTCTTGAAATATATCTACTGGTACTTGTTTTTTCATCTTTCTCCTCTGCTGCAGATGGCTGTGTCTGTGATGCTGGATGGAGAGGAGAAAACTGCAGCCACGGTAAAAAGGGATCTTCTTACAGACATCCTTGTTTGGCTAGTTTGCCGGTGTGTGTTTAAAGTTTACCGACATGCAAACGTTTTTACAGATTATCTCAGGGAGTCTGTTAATGCAGCTCATCAATCCAGGAAAAGGAATAATAAGACTGATAACGAGAGGTTCTTGTGGAAGACGTGTTTTCTTTAATGTGACGATAAAAACAAGATTTAGACTTAATGCAACTATTTTAAAAACCACAGGACTTTATGTCAATCATTCAAATAAAAAGGTTTATCAAAAAAAAAGTCAAAGGAACAGTTGTGGCGGATAGTAATTAGACCTTACTCAGCAGTTGGATGATTTGAACACCTGGCATTCCTTAAATCCACCTTAAATTCTTCAATTGAGATCAATCCTCAGCTGAAAACTATTGAAGCCAAAACAGGTAATCTGTCAGAATTATTTACATTAATCCAAACCTGAGATTTAATGTGAAAAGTTCATCTAAAGCCTAATTTTTGATTGTACCTTGTAACTATTAGTTATATTTCTTAGCCAAAAAAGTGACTTAAAAGTTGTTTATAAGGAAGTTACTCAGGTATGTGAGGTGAGTTTGCATAGCAGGTGTTTCTAGTTTCCGGTGTTTCCCCTTTTCAATGCTTCCTCATAGTCAAATATTTGTGAGGATGAAAATGAAGCAGATAAATGAATGTATTAATTTAGTTTTGTTTTTATTATGCAGAGTGCCTCCCCGGTTTCTACGGTGATGGCTGCACTCACACCTGCTCCTGCGTTAATGGCGGGTTCTGTGATCCCGTTCACGGGCACTGTACCTGCCCTCCTGGTTTCCATGGTGATACATGTGATCAAGGTATTGGACGCTAGTGCTTAAAGTCCCAGTGGTCTTTTAATTATGATAATGCTTTTTTTTTTAGCCAAAATAAAATAAAATTTCTTTTTTGAAGACATTGTTTCTTTGAAGCAGCAGTAGTTCATCAGAAATTCGCCTCTCAGTTGTAGGTGGGAGTAACTTGACAATATTATCCCATCATTCCTTTGTTTACTCTCTCTGTTAGCTTACAGCCCCTCACAACCCCAAGCTAACATTAGTGTTGCAAAAAGTTAGCAGTGTATCTGCTTGGAGACAAATAGATCCAATAACTTCTTCCTTTTCCTCGTCTGAGCTGGCAGATGGCTCAAAACTGGAGTGGAGCAAGGAGACTTTGGCCTTCCCATTTCAGTTGCTGCGTCATAAACATGAGTTTTTTAAAACCCCAGGTTTTTTTTATCTGGTCCTGATTCATCACTATTTGAATAAAGAAGTAGTCAGAAATGCAGTTTTAATCTTAAATGTCCTCCATCATAAGAAAAATGCTACAAGAACAAGTAGCTTTTGGACTACTCATCAGTTTTCAGTAAACATTTCTCTGTCTTTGCCTCCATCAGTGTGTCCTCTGGGTTTCTTTGGTCTGTCCTGCGCTCAAGAGTGTCACTGTGACGGCCTGTGTCCATGTGACCCTCGAACCGGAACGTGCAACGCCACCCTGCAAGGAGAGACCAACCGCACCGTGCACAGAGGTAGAACCACTTTTTTTTTTAAAGACTCCATAAAATATGAATTTGTTTCAACAAATGTCTGTTTCCATGCTCTTATCAGCTGAAGCTGTTTTGTATTTCGTGCACGAGCTCCCGTTTAACAGACGTTGAGTCATTTGCATAGAGTCAAATAGAGACCCGTCTGTGTTCTTTGCTGTCTGTCCAAACAGAGCAGAGCGATGCCAAGTGGAAGAACTGGAAATGTTACTCACCTGCACATAAGCTTCTGAAACAGCAGGAGCTCTAATAGAACCGAATATTATTCAGATTCTCAGCTGAACTGTAATTTCTTAATTAAGATTTGGGTCATCGAGGGAGAAAAAAAAAGTTAAGCTGATAACTGAATCATATTTTGTGTTTGTGCCTTTTGTAGGTCAGTGCTTATTGTCATTGAGTCACAGCTCTTAGCTCAGGGAAAGCTTGACTATTACCAAGGAGACAAAGCAAAACAAAGAAACACAAGAGCTTAGCCCTGAGAGCTGCAGAGGAAAGGTAGAGATACCGCAAAAGATCCCACACATCAAAAACTCATCCATGTATTTTAGGGAGAATAGTTCCAAATGTTTCACTCTCATGATTTTGATACTTCCGTGTAAACCACTTGAAATAAAAATGTTTTACGTTTCTCTGCAGCTGGCCATTGTCTGGCCACACAGATGTTTACATCTTGGAGACAGGAGGAAGAAGCTCATAGGGAGCAGCATTATTTGACAGAGTAAGTGTCAAAGGTCAAGTCTTTCATCTCTGACCATTTATCTTTACTGTCTGTGCTTTATGGCTTTCCAAGAAGAAAATCAATGCCCTTCAAAATAGAGAGGGGTCACATTAGGGTCGAGCTGTTTCTAAATTACCTCAGAGTCTTCTGAACAAATAGAGAATAAAAAATATATATATTAACAATTAAGTAAGGATTAAAAATAACTCCATGATTTTTCTTTTGTCGTTAATCAAATAAACTCCCACTAGTTGGTTTCTTCTCTTTTTTTAAAAAAAATGTTACTATTAAATAGATGTTAAATCTGCCAAATAACAAAGATAATGTAAGAAAACCCAGATTTGATGCTTTGAAGTCCCAAACAGCACTGCAGCATCATAAAACAATCGCATATCTCTTTTTAATGAGGAACATGCTCTATTTTATGACACATTTGCACTCAGTCTTTTATTAAAGATTTACCTTTTAAGGCAACGATTGAAGACCTTCTTATTTTGAATAATGAGTTGGTGTCATTTTATTAAAAAGACAGCAAAACTCCCCCCAACATTTACAGCTCAGTCTCTTTTGATCACTGATTCTCACTCCCAACTCGTCATATATGGACGTACGGTTCGTGCGCCCTCCACGTCACTTATCAACATTTTGGTTGTCCCCACCTTGTTTTTTGGCGTCCTGCCTGTTCCCATTAATTAAGTCACTAAGTCATTAAGTACACAACCCTTGGGACGCGGTACCGGACACGAAACCCTTATCGGATTAGGGTACCGGTCCACGTCCAGAGGGTTTAGGACACCTGATTACATTTTTTCCGTCTGTGGCCCGGTATCAAGCGGCCCTCGGACCGGTACTGCTTCACCACCTGGAGGTCGAGGTCCCCTGATTTAATAGGAACAGCCAGCACATCAACAAAAAGGCAAGCTGGGGACACCAAAAATGTCAAAAACTGACACAGAGGGACCCAAACCATCGTCTATTTATGACAAGTTGGTAGTGAGAACTTTCCAAATTCACCATTTATTCTTCATTTTTTAGTCAGCTCTCGATTCAAAACCATTTTAGTAAAGAAATACTCAAAAGTGCAATTTTAAGCTTAATTTTCTTCAAATATCTCATCTCATAGAGCATATTAAAACACCAAAAACATACAATTTAGTTGTAAATTAAAGAGCGTGTGGTCTTCTCACACATTCAGACATCAGTACAGGATAGTATCTATTCTTTGTGTTGAAGTATTTTTTTGTGGTCGTAGATTTTCCTAAAAACGACAAGAAAAAAATGTTTTTTTTGTTGATTTTTAGTAAATTGACTGTATTTATCAAAATCTTTTTAGAATCATTTCCTGCAAGATAATTGTTTTATTAATACATAAAACTACTAAAGGGAGAGCTGCTGAGTTAGGTCAATATTAACTCTACAAAAATGGACCATGGCGTCACTTATGAAGCTAAAATCAACATTAAAAATAAGTTTGTTTTGACTGACTTAATCCTTTTAATGAAGGCCTGTTGAAGCTCCAGGACCTGAGGATGAGGTGAGCTTAAGATAAAACGATGACCATCAGAAAAAAATAAACCCTTGTTTTAATAAATACTGACTTTTACACAAATATATTAAAACATATAAATAAGTTTAACAATTAAAAACTTTCTCTACAGGAGAACGTGGCTTATGATTACCATCCTGCTGGCTTTTCTCCTGGCAGCCAGCTTGATGGTTCACCTTGTGCGGGCTTGTCCTGTATCCGCCGCCTCTCACTTTCCTGAACGTCCTGAACGGGATTACTCCTACGTACCGCTGACAGACATTAACGGAGCGGACCGAACAAGAAGCGGGAGAAAATCTGGTTTGGAGTTGGAAGACTCCGACTCCCAAGAGGAAGTCTGGTCTTCTCTGCATTCTTAAAAGATCCTAGAAATCCGGATAACAAGTGAGAACACTGCTTTTTGCACAGAGACGCACACTGGTCATCAGTGAAACTTTGTCCTCATCTCGGGAATTCCTCTGCTGCACTGAAATGACACAGTTCTGTATTTTCAATATATATATTTTTTTTTTACACTGGGCACCTGCTTTAACATTCACACGATTGTTGTTCATCTTCCTGTGTTCATGAACAGAAAACTGCCAAAACTTCTTTAGCTTTCGCTGCTTTCTAGACAAACATTTTAAACCTAATCATGTAAACTGGTACACTGTGAACCCAAAACCAGTCGACTTTTCATCCGATATTTTTGGTTGGTTCTCCATAAAACATAATTTCTTATTTATAACCAAACAGTAATTTTAAAATTCATCAGGTACAAAAACATATGTTGTTTATAAGAAGTTAATAAAACCTCTGAGGGCTTTTTTGTCATGTATTGAACTGCAGTATCAGGTTTTGTAAAAAATAACTTTAATTTGAGACCTTTTAATTAGAGTATTTATATAGATTGAATGTGATGTAATAAATTGAAAATGAAACTTATCAGGTCAAAGTTTTCTGTAATTAAAAGCTGTTTGTTGGGTTTGTACTGTGGCTCATTGACCAAACTAAATGCTTTGATATTTAAAATGAAAGTAGAATCTATCAAATAATTATTTTAAAAAAAGAATATTATTAGCATTTCCCAGCAAAGCTGCCAGTAATTTTTATGCCCAAACTTCCTGACTTGGAACTGTGTGCTCACAAAGACAGGAATCTGTGTTTATGACTTTTATTTTTTTTTATGTCCAATAGAAATTATTGTTTTTATAGCTTCTAAGCTCAATGCTCAGACAGTAAATGACCATAAAATTGAAATACAAACTAATACATATCAATTTTCTGTAATTGACAGATAAGGAAATTCACCTATCATAAATGAGGTTAACCTTTAACTTGTTTGTATAACTTGTACATCCATTATTTAATTACTGATTTTTTAGTAATTATTTAATTCCTGATTTTTTTCATTTTTTATTGATAAAAAATGAAAAATATTTACATTTAGTCAACTGGGGGCACCTAAAGAGATGCTCAAACTACAACAGTATTTTTTAATGCTCTGACTCTATAGGTTGCCATGTTGGGGTCAAATTTCAGCCGAAGCTGCACTTTGTGACGCTGTTGGTCATGTCTTAATTCTTTATAACAGTTGGTGTAAACCAAGACTCAGACTAAAGAAGTGTATGGAATAAGTTACATGAGTGCTTTTGCAACGAGTGTTTTCAGATGAATTGTCAGACATATGAATTGTTTAAATGACCGGCAGAGATTGTCTTTGATAAATGTGAGGCTATTGTTTCTATTCGATACAGAATCTCCCACTTTTTAAATACTTGAATAAAGATATTCTTTAAAAAAATATTCTTCTGCAGCTGTTTCAGTCTGGAGCTCCTATTCAGTTTCTTATTTATAATGCGAGTATAAATGCATCACTTCAGTAGGTGGTGATAAAAATAAGATTTTTTTTTTTACAGAGGGGTATTTGTGTCACGAAACTAAAAATGTCTATTTTCTCAAACTAATACAAACCAGATGCTTTCCCACATTCATATTTTTGACTCATGTCAACAAAACAACAGTTTGTCTCTTTCCTGGAAATATTTATTATAAAAATATTTGTAATTGTGGTACATGTTTATTATTCAAGTTGCATAATACATATATATGACACATAATGTCCAACTTTTACTTTAAATAATGATCTTGTGTGAGGCAACATTTAACCTTTTTGAGATTTTATTTGTGTACTAGAGTTTTATGTAAAGTGCTTTTTGTATTCAAGCTGAATGAGATTATTTACAGTTTGTCTTTTTCATCCTACTGTCTATAAATTATGTCTTTATTGGGAAAAACTAATTCATTATGGTTTAAATCCAAAAGTCTACATGAAGAAAATGTTTTTTCTTTGCTTTTTCAATAAATGAATAAAGCTTTATTTATGTAGCACTTTACAGCTCTTTTAGGGGAAATAAAGTGCCTCACAACAAAAGAAAGACAGAATTAAAAAAATGTAAAATTAAGAACAAATTTAAAAACAGCAATAAAATACATAAAAGATAAATAAGAGTGCAACAGACTTAAGTCTGTAAATACTTGTACGGGTTCTTTTAAGTGAGGAAAAACTATTTTAACCTAAATTAATACTTTAATTTACCATATTTTTCTTCATTTTTATATTATAACTTTAATTTTTCACATTTCATATCCACCTAGAAGACATAAATCGCAGTGACTGACAAGAAGGAAGAGCCAATCCCCTTTAAATGAGTCGTCCCGCCTCCTTCAGTCCTGCTGATGTAACTTTAGAGCAGCATGACGATCTTGAGTCCTTTCTGTGTTTTCCTTTTTCAAAAAACAAAGAGTTGACTTTTCTGCTAACCCCACATAATCAGCTTTGTACATAGAGTGTGTGTCTGTTATCCTCCCATCAGAGCCTCCACCCCACACTCAGCATTTTTCTTCTGGGCCGGTTTACATGTTTGTGAACTTGCTTGCATGCGACTGAAGTTCTCTGAAGCTCAAATGACGCCCCACCCAAACACTGCCTGAAATCAAACCGCAGGATTCTTCTCATTTAAGCAAAGCAGAGTCTGAAATAATAGATCAGTGGAACTGAATGTATTTAAATTCAGCAACAACATATTTTGAGGAAAAACTCAACTCAAAAACAATATGTGCAAAAGAGCAAATATCCAAAATATGCTAAATAAAATACATTTCTAATACAATATTCCAATATAAAGATGTCATTTTAGAGCATTCATATGAATTAATTGAATTAAAATAAAAGCAAGAACCCAGAAGTCTTGTTTTTGTTGCATGTTTTACTGATTGTGTCTGCAGTCCAGACAGGATGGAGTTGACATTCTGGGTCAGGAGGAGGAAGCAGGTTTGAAGTTGTATTTTTAAAGCTCCTGTCTGCATGATAGCCTGTAACCTGCTTCTATTTTCAGGGTAAGTGCTCAGCATTATCTCAGCGATAGGAAGACTGAGTCAATGCAACATTTTCCATCAGGTATGACGTCAAAAATCTTAATTATTTGCTTTAAAATCCCCTTTTCTTAGCTAATTTTTTCAAGAAGCTGGACAGTCAGCCAAATAAAAACCAGAATGTTGTTTTTGCTGCTGGCTTAGTCATGATGGCAGAGATGACCCTTTTATCCTCCAATAAACCTGTTATCTGGCGGCTTTTAATAGACTATGAATGTTGTTGCAGCAGAAAGCAATAACCAGGACAGATTACCTTCAAAATAAAAGTTGTGGCAAACTTAATTATGCTTCTTATATCATACGTGATTTACGTTAACAAAACAAGTCAAATATATGTGGGTAAAAAAGGAGAAATATATGTTAAAGTTGCAAGGTTGAGAAAATGAGCACTTGGCAAACGGAGCCAAATTCATGCACCTTTAAATGTAGGTCGATCTGTAATATTAGGTGACCTCGTCTGCACAACAACTTAACACACATTAAGTGTGCTCCAGTTGTGTTGTTTGTCATAAAAGTAGATTTTTTAAAAAGGGGAAAAAAAAGTGAAAAGAGGAAGAAGAGCTGTTTCTGCTTGGATTTTTTCTTATTTTTGTCACTTTTTATCTTGATAATTATTCCAAAACAGAGATGT
>NC_050527.1:673646-676854 GCF_002922805.2 Oryzias melastigma
GAAAGCAATAACCAGGACAGATTGCCTTCAAAATAAAAGTTATGGTAAACTTAATTATGCTTCTTATATTATGCGTGATTTATGTAAGTAAAATATATGTGAGTAAAAATAGGAGAAATAGCAATTATTATGTTTTTTAATTCTAAAATTATAATTAAAAAAAAACAAATATTTTAAAGTTGCAAGGTTGAGAAAATGAGCACTTGCAAACGGAGCCAAATTTATGCACCTTTAAATGTAGGTCGATCTGTAATATTAGGTGACCTCGTCTGCACAACAACTTAACACACATTTGTTGTGCTCCAGTTGTGTTGTTTGTCATAATTGTAGATATTTTGAAAAGGAAAATACTTTTTTTTTTTTTAAAGAGGAACAAGAGCTGTTTCAACTTGGATTTTTTCTTTTTTTTTCACTTTTTGTCTTGATAATAATTCCATAACAGAGATGTTGATGCTTTTTCATAACCTGACTGGATTACGTCCCAAACAGAACAGCCAAATGACCTCTGTCTGCTAGGATTATTGCTTTAAATAGTACATTTACTTGAAGAAATTGACTAAAATGATCACAAATGTCACGTTTTTTTTATCTTAATTCTTTCATTTATGATGTGTGGATGCAGGAGATTAATAAGACTGTTGTTTAAAACATTTTTTTTAAAGCTGTAAGTGTCAGGGGTCAATGTTACACAGCCTGGCCCACATTCTTGCCTCTTGTACTGCAGAACAAACCTGTCGCTGAACTTTGACTAAGAACTGGTGTCTTTGGCTTCATCCAGCAGCTGGAGGAGATGTTGACAGCAGGCTTCCAACAGTTTAATTAAAAATTAAACAAGGTCATTTAAATCAACGTAATTTATTTAGATCTGTTACTCAGTGACGATGCTACTTTTACCTAAAAAAAACACAAAAGTATTCCATGTAATAACAATGTAGTAAGAAAGCTCGTCAATCTTTACTGAAACCCGACATTGAGTCAGTCTCTTTTCATAGAATTTTCATATAAACAAAAAGATGTTCTTGATTGGTCACGGGTAACAACAACACAAGGTTATTGACCCTTCAACGCACACATAGAACAGAATTGTGCAATCCGGCCTGTAAACATTAGCCCGATTACATAAATCGGCAGGAGGAGGAGCAGGGCTGTATTGTTGTGACAGATAAGTGTGTAACGGTGATGGTTCATTATGCTCATGCAAACACTTTTACCTACGGGCAAAACAGAAAGTTCTGGGTTTTTTTCCTCCCTCGTGTTGACTTTATTTCACTGGAAGGTTACTGTTACTGTATAATAACCTTCGACCATGACTAGAATGTAATCATTGACTTTGAGACTGGTTTTTATTGTCCCTATAAGGAAGTTGAGTCTCCACGATGTCCGAAAAACAGCTTTTTTTACCTATCAAATAACTAAATCTAATTAGAAACCTTTTAAATAAAGATTACAGGAGCAAACATTTCCACCTAATTCCTTAAAGTACACTATAAAGAATCAATGTTAACAGCTTTCATGAAACTATTTTTTTCACTTCTCTTATGTTTAATTTTCAGATATTGCTGAACTTTACAAAGTATATATATAGTATTACTTTATAGTTCCTCTTCATCATAACAGGAACAAAATAATCCAAAATACTTATTTTGTAACAAAAAACATCAGAGATGTCTGAAAATGAGACGTTTATTATCCCAACTTCCCCTAATTCAATGAAATAGAGCTGAAATATGTTCACTAATACGTTTATTTTGTCATCCAATTATGGTGTATCGAGAAATTAAAAGTGTGTTTAACGTTCTGTTCCTATACCTATTGTGAAAGAAGTTCTTCTTTATTCTTCTATTTTCATAGTATATCATCCTGGTCAGCATCAGACTGAAGGCTACAGTACAGCAGTGATGTAATGATCCAAGAAGAAAACACTCAGGAAGGGAGCAGCAGAGGACATGTTATCAGTGTGACTGTGTCACGGTTGGACAGGTGTGTCCTTGTTATTTTCAAATGGAAAAATCTAGAAACCAATGTTTTCTTTTTCCCTCCTGATCTGCTTTTTATGTGAGATTTTCCCACATGGATGTTTCCAAGCTGCTAATCAGAAGGACTGACTGCTCCAGTCCTCCCAATCACAGCTGGGAGACTCACAAAACAAACAGCCCGGGTTATAAACAGGAAAGCAGATGGATACAAAAAAACAAGACGAAGCAAAAATCAATGAATTACAAGAATTTAAAAAAGGAGATGAAAAGATTAAAAATAATATCTGAAGAGCTCAACCTTCAAGCTAACAATTTACTTACGGAAACATCTGTAGAAGTTAGAGAAAGAAGATCAATCAGCAGGAATATATAGATGTAAATGAGCTTTATTAGAAAAATACTCAGCATGTCTCATTTATGAAACTGCAAACTTTTAAAGTTTATTGTGTTAGAAAGTTTTTTTACATCAATAAAAATTCATAATGGTACAACATAAAAAAGGCTAACAAAAGTAAACATATAAAACTTTATTTTAGTATGAGCAAAGAAACTAAACATTTCAGATCCATTTTAAACCTGCAACACGTCATTTTCAATGTTTTACAGTGTGATTAACTGAGGTGTATTCGGAAGTGATGCATGCTGGATCAACAATAGTGTGGAGTTCATTTTTAATGGAGTAAATTGTATTTATACTGGATTTATCTTAAACTGTAACTTTAGCAGTTATCATCAAAAGCTGTTGTTTAATTTATTATATTTTATAAATCTTATTAAAATCTGGAAACATTTGGGAGTATTTGAGTAAAAAAAAAGGTCTGATTTTGTAAAATCTGAAGAACAGTTATACTTTTACGACTGAACTTTGAATAACCAAAGATGCAGAGACGTCTGTTTGGTTGCTATGGTTTATTCTAGGAGCATGTGGAAAAATATGAAGCTCCTAGTGGGATTTTCCTTTTTAGGACGGCCTCTTGGGAACAATCTTGTATAGAATCGGAAAGTTGCAAATCACATGAGCAGCAGATTTGAAAATGGAACGTTTTTTTATAAACAGAGAGGCTTTTCGACACTTTTTATGTCACATTTAATGGCCGAAAGTATGGAATATAATCCGTATGCGTGTCAAGAGTTGTTCTGCTGGATAATGCCGACTTTTTATTGGATAAGAGGACAACAAAAACAAAAAGAAGTCTATTTAACAAGTATAATTATTAAATTAGAAGCAGTAT
>NC_050527.1:677296-679908 GCF_002922805.2 Oryzias melastigma
ATTTGAAAATGGAACGGTTTTTTATAAACAGAGAGGCTTATCGACACTTTTTATGTCACATTTAATGGCCGAAAGTGTGGAATATAATCCGTATGTGTGTCCACAGTTGTTCTGCTGGATAATGCCGACTTTTTCTTGGATAAGAGGACAAGAAAAACAAAAAGTAGTCTATTTAACAAGTATAATTATTAAATTAGAAGCAGTATACTTGAGGTTTACTTTTTATTTACTATCGTTAAATAGTCAAATGTTCCAATTTAGTCTATTGGAACCCGATTTCACATTATTAGCCACCCCAAAAGTATTTGGTAAGTATACTTCCTACTTTACATTTACATAGTCTATGGGATGGAGTGGGCAAACTTTTTGACTTGAGGACCACAAAGGGTTCTAAAACTTGACAGATGGGTTGGATCAGATGCTTGAGGAGTTTTGGTAAGCAACCTCACATGAGAATCTGGACAAAACATGTTTTTTTTTTCATTTAAAAACGGGTTTTTGTTCATATTTTAGTGCCAATTGCACCAAAACACGCACAGAAAAAAAAACGCTCGGTTATGTTGGAATGATCAAAAAAATGACTGATTTGAAATACACACATGAACGTGACGTGAGAAAAACAACAAATCTTACAACACAACATGAATAAATGAAAAATAACTTTCTGCACCTAAACACAACTCAGTTTATTTGTGGTGCAACATCTAATTTTGAGACTCCAAGATAACAGGTAAATATAAAACATTAATATGGATTATCAATATAATTTATTCCAGTGTTTTTCTGGTCTACTGTATACCCTTATACCCAAGAGTATTTGATAAAATTAACTTAAAGTGTACTACTTTTTGTCAAGGGACCTTTTATAAGTCCCACTCCAATCACTTGATCTGCTGTTCCCAGTGGTCTTTCAAATTATTATGTCTATTTTATAGGCAAAATCCAAAAACCTGTGTCGTTAGTGCAGACTGGCAGGAGTTCATCAGAAAATTATCTCAGACTTGTGGGTGGAAGTAAACCTCCACTGATATCCCATCATCTCTTTGTTTACCCTCTTTACAAATAGTTTACGATCCCAACATTAGGCAAGCAGCATTGGAGCTATCCAGTCGAGCAGTTTTGAAGCAGATGCCAGCTCGGATAAAGAAACCAAAGACGTACCTGGATCTATTTGTCAGTTGTGGGTCACAAAATTTCAAACTGTATTTTCTCATCTGCTCCCATTTTGAGCAAAGAAATTCTCAGAAATGGAGTTTTTATCTGTAACTCTTTGTTATTAGTTCACTACCATGAGAAAAATGCTACAAAAATGTGGTAAAAACACAACTTTCATTGGAGTGGGTCATTTTTTTTAGAGTCTTGGCTGTTATTTTAGCGCAGAAAACACCTAATGAAGGTCAAAAAGTAATTTAAGAAACCAGACTTATGGAAAGTATTATATTAGTTTTTTGTGGCATTTTTAAAGTTATGTAATTATACAAAGGGGCCCTTCCACTAAAACGACGAGACTCATATGGTGGGTGGATACCTAAAACAACAGGAAACCCAGCCGCTGAGGCCGGATGCGGGTCTGTTTGTGTAACATTCGTCTGTTTTTGGGTAGCTTACATTTCAGACCCGTTCATCTCAGATCTTTGCCCAGTCATGCCCTTTTTTCCTCTTTTTTTTCCATAGAGGAGGGCGTTCACGTGGGTTAGTGACAGCCCGTACCGACGACTCTGATTCGAGGAGGGACTCTTAGCCCGTCCCCTATGATAGGCTGTCCCTGGTGACGTCACTGCAATCAGCTGTTAGAGGTCCACAACAACAACAAAAGAAGGCGCAGTCGGGGGACTAAGAAGGAAACGGACTGCAAGGAAAAAAAAGAACCTCACTGTGACTCCCGATGTACAGTCCGTAAATTAACGATTTTTATATTTTATTTCTTCCGAGAAGAAACCACCAGTTTTTCTATTTTTCGAAAAGTAACGAATTTTACCTCCGTTTTAAGGATTTGAATCCCGATCTGAAGCCGTTTACATCTCCTCCGTCTGTCTGTCTGCCGCAGGTGGGTTCTTTGTTTTGTGTCGCGGATCGTTCACGGCCTCACCGCCGTTCATCTTGATGCTAATGCTCTTTTCGGTGTACATGGCAGCTTATGGCGACACTAAGACAATCCTAACACGTTATTGTGCTTTTAAAATGTTCAATTTTATTGAAGTTACAGCTCTGTTCTCCCTGCAGCCTCTTTTTATTTGCTTGGTGAAATCGTATTTCCTTTGCCTCGATTGTGTTCTAAGAAGGTTCTGGAAAATATGTCATAACATAGTTGTGCAGATAACAATTTACTAAGCAGATGGGCTGTGCGGTTTGGACCCGCTAGTGTAGAATTACAGCCTCCTCCCCTTCCCCTTGTTTAACCATCAAAACCGTCCATCGCTTGCAGGCTGCTGCCTCTTTATTACTGGATCAGTGTGGCTTTTAACCCTAAAAACTAATGTTTAGATTGTTATTATTTATTGGTTTATTCACTCTACAAAAATAGTGCATTTTTTTCATGGAAAACATTACATTACATGTTAGTTTGCCGACAAGTTAATGTGATTTGTGATCGACATTTGGATGTAAATTGA
>NC_050527.1:679916-689170 GCF_002922805.2 Oryzias melastigma
CAATTTACTAAGCAGATGGGCTGTGCGGTTTGGACCCGCTAGTGTAGAATTACAGCCTCCTCCCCTTCCCCTTGTTTAACCATCTCACATATAGTCTGCCTGCTTATGAATAAATTAAACGAATGATTACCCTGCATGCTTTGCGAGAACTGCATGAATCTGACAATCATCTTTAGTATTTCTCCTTGAAATGAGCTGACACGGCAGCGAAGGGTGGAGGAGAAACAGGTGCAGCAGATTATCCGCCTGTTGTTGTTGATGTTGAAACAGTCAGTCAAGTTTAAGCCCTCTTTTCGGTTCGCTGTTGGCCACAGCTGCTCGGTGTTGGCAGAGGCGGAGTCAGCGGGTTGCTTTGTAACAGTAACGCTCCTTCATTTTATTTCCTCCCTGCTCGAAGTATGATGGAAATTAGTGACTTGCGAGCACAATACTAGGACGTGAATGCATCGTCGTCGCTCCTTCAAGTGTGAGTGTACGTTCAATGCGAAGAAAAACATCGTACAAATCAGTTATTTACGATGAATCCAGAAAAGATTTTTTACAGCGACCACGTCTGCCCCCTAGCGGTGTTCAGCTATTATTGCAGCTAATGTAGAAAACCTGTAAATGTCTGAAACAAACCTTATTTTTCCTATTACATTTAAATAGCTGAACCTTAATCATTTGGAAAACTGATTTTAAAACAGTTAGAACTTTTTTGGACTCATGTTTTGCTGATGCAATTTATATTAGGAGGGGGATTTGAACAATTTTGATAATTACATCAGATTGTGAGCATAATCCTTTGTTTAGTAGTTCAGGCTAAACAAACAGAAAAGGTTTTGCATCTTCATTTGTCTTTTTTATTTTGGAAAAACTGTTCTGCCAAAAAATCAACTGAAATCTAAGCCTTGGCAGCTTCATAAACAACTAAGGACTTAAAAGGCAATGAAGGGGCATGGTTTACCTGGCTGAAAGCCACCAGGACTGTGCCAGTGGATGTCATTCATACAGCAGCTGCATGTCTGATACGTACACTGCTCACTTTTCATTCTGTCTGCTTTCCTAATGTGAAACGCCGCAGCTCGTCTAGCACGCCGGCTGCCAGCCAGCTGTGTCTGCGCGTCCTCTGAGGACAGCAGAGCCCTTTATGCGCAGGTTCGCTTCTCTGCTCCCGTTGAACTGGTTATCAAGCTTCAGCTTCTGCATCACGTCTGACAGGAAATGAATTCGCTGGTTGTGATTTGCTTTAGAGCTGAGATAATCTTGTTAGTTACAATAAAACTGTCAAATATTAAAGGGGCAATAAGTTAGTCTGCTCGGGTTTCTGGGCTCTTAATAACCTCTTGACTGGTTATTGAGGTTATTGGCTCTTAAATCACTTTTTTTATGATTTTTTTTCTTTTGGCACCATCTTTTACACCATACTTGATGATACTGTAGGACCGTCTGGAAATGTTCTCCGGTCTATTTCTGTCTTCCCACTTTGCTGCCCGGTTTGGGGCTTGTTTGCCAACTCCAGCCTTTAAACATTTGTCTGCACTAAACATCGGTTAAAGTAATGAGGGAAAGTTCCTACTGACGTTTTTAATTGTCTGTCTTCTTTTTCTCCTCTCAGATTTTCTTTGTACCTTTGCACTCGTTGAACCTGACGCTGAGCGATGTCTAGCCTGATCTCACTGGCCATCAGATGATCCATGACCACCCCCTCACCGATGCACTTTAGCACCTTTCCAGAGCCTTCTACTCACTGTTCAGCCTGCAGCTGATGACCAAAAAGACCGCCACGCCTCCCCGCCGTTGGTTGCAGCTACGCCCCTCTCGCGGCCTCACGCCTCAGAAGGACGTTCCGGGATGTTCCAGGTGTTCGCCAGCGCTCTGTTCAGGGACGACGTGGAAGAGCTGAGCCAATGCAGCCGACCTGGAGACGACAAGCGGGAGGAGGAGGAGGAGGAAGACGAAGACTGGATCCTGGTTAACTATCTGAGTAAGTCCAGAACACAACAGAATCAGTGAGTGGAGGGAGATACTTATGCCCCGTTTCCACTGAGCGGACCATACCACTTTTGGACCCCCTTTGGTTGTAAGTCAGTAGAAAAATGGAACAGACTGTTTTGCGCAGACTACTGTTGAAACTTGTTGATACCGCGATACAGTGAAGGAACACTATAAATCATGCACTTAAATGAAGGGGTCAAACAAAATGGTAGTTGGGCCGTGCATAACGAGTACAACAAATAAAAAAATTAAAAACAGTTCAGGGTTTCTCCATTTGGCAGTGTCAAATTAGATGTGCATGTAGTCATTTTGCAGGTCTGTAGAAACATGCAGTCTTCTAGGTACAGTTACTGACTTTGACGTCACACTTTTTAACTTTTTTAGGATTGAAGTTGTATAAAAGCCACTGGGAAAACAGCACGTTTCATCCTGAAAATGTCAAACTTCCATAAACTCTTCCTAGTCTGTGCAGACCCAGGTGGAACACAACGCTAAGACACACCAGCTAACTTCATATGAAGTTCAGATTGTATTCTTGATCTTCACTGACATACAATTGTGTTTTTTTTCCTATTAAATTACACATAAAAGAAGCTCATGCCAAATGCCGTACTTCTATTTTATACCAGAGTTTTTCTACTCCAGCTGCAGCACCAGTAAAAATTCAAGTCGCTCATGCAGAACCTCCAACTCCAGCCTTAAAGAGCGGTTTGAGAGATTGTTCAAACTGGAGTGTCAAGCTGGAGAAAGGCGGGGCCAAATCACACAAACATAGACAGTCGGCTTTATTTGGAAACGGCTCCTCCAACTGACGTTTTACATGCAGAGACGGATAAATCAAAAGTGTCAGGTCAGTGAGAAAGATACTGTGTAATTTTAGAGGTTTGTGATGGCAGGTAAAAGTTGAGCCAAGTTTCCAGAGACCTAAAACAGATCCCAGTCAAAACAGACACGACATGGCGAGCGCTTTATCAGGTCACACGCCGAATGCAGCCGCAGCAGCAGATAGATCCCGCTGCAGAGACTTCCAAAAGGGTGAAGGCTGGGACAGCTTTGCTTTGGTCCTCCGCTCGCCCACTGCCGGTTTAGAATAGTCAGCTCCAATTCCAAAACTCTGTGGTTATTTCAGGCGGGAGAAGGTAAGCAAGCTGTTGTATTGGAAGGAGTATAAAGGAAAGCTTGCAAACTGTTGAATAAATGAGCAGTAAACATATGAATATAATGGAAAGAATGAATGCTCAACTTATTTTTAAATTAATTTAAAAAGTCAAATAACTGGTTATTTAACTCCTGCTCCATGAAGTCGATGCATGCCTGCACCTGCAGCCTCTGCAGATGGACTGGGTCGGCGAGGAGCGGGCCGATGCTGATGAGAGGATAAAGTGTTGCAGATCAGCTGCTGGGCACTGAGTCAGCACTCTGCAGGTTGTTGGTAAACAAGGATCCCTCTGTGAAATGCCACGCGGCGGGATCCATGTCGCAGGGAGAAAATGATCTGCAGGCGCCTCGGACTGCCAAGAAAATGAGAGCATCGAGTTTAGGTCACAAACTTTTAGATTTGGTTACAAAATAATAACTTTTGCAAAGGCTGAGAAGAAATGTTCTTTATTATCTGACTTCTGGAGAGAATGACACGTCCTCACACAAACTGAACCGAAATCAAGCAGACATCTGCTTAGTCGAGACAAAGCTATATTTAGCCTGCAGTCTGCTCGCTTGAGATCATGTTTCAGACTCATAACTTCCTGTTTCTCCGTTAATAATTAAAGGCTTCAACTTGTTTGAAAACAAGTTTCTTCTACTGTGTCTATTGTGCTCTGGAACACAGAACAGGTAGATGTTTTGCAGTAAAGGATGTTGGGACATTAAAGATGATTTTATGGCATAGGAATGTACTGCGGTCGTCCTGGCTGCTCTCTTGAAAAGGAAATGTCAATCATCTGGTTGATTTAAACGCTTTTGGAGTTTCATACAAGTTCAGGAGTCTGTGTGTGTATGCGTGTGTTTGCATTCTCAAATCTCAACATGCTGTGGGTTGGCTGAAAAAGCAGAAGGTTTCGGCTGATCAACATTCACCAAATGTTGTTTATGTTTGTCAATCTGCTGCTGCAAAGATGAGCTACAGTGCCTCCTGCTGGAAGACTGAGGTCACTCCATTTGTGTTGTTGAAGCTCAATGGCTCAATTAGAAAAAAATATATATTTTTACAAAAGAAAAGAGACAATTTTTTTACAAACGTTGTTAAACTTTATATTTTTAACAGTAGTGCTGCCATAAACGATTATTTTAGTGGTCGACTAATCACCAATTATTTTTTTCAGATTAGTCTTCTAATTGGGTCATGTGCAAAGTGGATGTAAAACACACATCTTAACCATCATTAGCTTTAAACTAACTAAAAGCTAGGCATTATTTGTGATAATGCTAGCGTGAATGCTGTAAGCTGAATTTGGCAACTGAAGATGCTAGTGACAATAGCTGAAGATGATTAAATTGATGGCTGATAACGCTGAAGCTGAAAGCCCTCTAAAATATTAGTTAAATGCCAAATTAGCCAAACTAGCTAGCATCCAGTTGAAATGTTAGCCTAAAAAACTGAAAAAAATCCTAAATTAGCCTAAACAGCTATCAAGTAACTGAAATATTTGCTAAATTCAAAAATAGACTAAAAAAACAAAAGAAATTAGCTTAGGTTAGCCAAAGCAACTAGCATGTAACTGAAATAAAAAACAGCCTAAAAAAAACGGAAAAAAAAAAAAATACTTAAGTTAACCAAAACAGGTAGAATGTAGCTGAAATATTGGCTAAATTCCTAACAGCCTAAAAAACCTTAATAATTGCCAAAATAGTCCAAAAAGCTAGCATAATGGCATTATAACTTTCAACTTTACTACTCTCTGACTCCATATAATATAAAGACTAATCGACTATTAAATTAGTCGTCGACTATTTTAATAGTCGATTAGTCGACCAATCGTGACATCCCTATTTAACAGCATCTTTCTCTCTGTCTCTCTATAGCTGACGCCTGCTCTAGTCATTGTGCCGACGGCCTTTCTGGATCCAGGCTCAGCCCTGAAGATGAAGACGAGGAGGAGGAGGATCTGGTGATGATCCCCTCCCCTACGGCCAGTCCTGCCATCCGCTATCCCTCCTGCACCTCCCTGAACTCCGTGGCTGACACCGACCCCGATGGGGGCGTCGACGAATACGTGGACGACGAGGAGGGCGGCTTCCTGCGTCTGGACGCCTGCTCCCTGGAGGAGAGCTGGTTCGTCACCCCGCCGCCCTGCTTCACCGGCCGCGGCAGCCAGCCGGTCCTCCTGGAGACCAGCCCTCTGGAGAACCTGCTGATCGAGCACCCCAGCATGTCCGTGTACGCCCACCACAGCCCGCCCCGACTGATGCTCAACCCGCTCCCGCAACACTCTCTTGAAGGAAAACTGGACTTTTTGTCCAGCGCTCGTCCCTCTGATCGGAAAACGTCCAGAGGAAAGGAAAAGGTCAGATGCACAATTGAAGGATCTCGACACAGGTAAAAATCCTGTGTAGATCATTTTTTTCTGTTTTTTTTGTTTGTTTTTTATTAACAAAGAGAAGAAAGTTTCACCTTTAAAGACCCACTCAGAAAGAAATCTTATTTTTGGCATTTTTAACTTGTTTTTGCAGCATTTTCCTGACGATACCCAACATATATAAAGAAAATTAAGATTAAAACCATGTCTCTAAGTAGTTCTTTATTTAAATTGTTGTGATTCAGGAGCAGAAAAGAAAGTACTTTTTGAAAAAGAGCTTATTAGTGATGCAGACAATACTCCCTAATCTGAGCTCTCAGCTACGTGGACGGGAAGAGCGGCGGGGTTGCTCTGCGCCAATGGTCCCGTCCACATAACAGACACATGAGCTACTGCTGCTCTGTAGAAACTGCCCTAGAAAATGACTGGATTTTTTATTTTAGTTAAAAACTACAAATTTGGATTTAAAATACAACTGGGAACGTGTTTAGAATAGATTAAAACATGTTCAGAGTGGGACTTTAAAGTTATTAAATATTATTTATGCTTAGTTAACCCTTTTTTGTAAACAAACTAACTTGAAAATCTGATGCTTTTATGTCTAAATTATGCAAAATTAACAGCTTTAAATGTCAAAAAACTAGAAATATTTCTAGTTTTTTGGAAGATAACAGAACCATTTGAAAAGTATTAGTAGTGTGACTTATATTGAAAAAAAAAGCAAAAGACTTTTGTTTTTCCTCTTGAGAAATATCTTCTCTGACCAACAAATGTGAGTTTCCTGTCAGTTTCCTGATCTTCTGTGGTTCTACGCCCCCTTCAGGCAGGAGGTAGCAGCCGCTCAACGCCGCCCCAACCTCCACTCTCCCTGCTATGCTGCAACGCTCTCCCCCAACGCCGGCTTCCTGCAGCAGCAGCAGCGACCAGGTAACGCTGCCCAGCGCTCCCAGCCTCTCTCCCGCAAAGCCCTGCGACGCCACAACCTTCTGCGCCCCCCAAAGACCGGCACCATGCACCTTCACCAGCCGATCCAGAGGCACCTCAACTTCTGAGGCGTTCACCGTCACTGTCAGCACAGTATGGAACCGGAACACTAGTCACCCACCAACCTTTATGCTTTTTGTCTTCTCATTAACAAACACCAGCAAACAGCTAGTTACAATAACCCAACGATGAGCCGCCTGATTGGTTCTGAAATCTGACCGGACAGTGAAATAGGGAATTTCTGTTTCACAGAAAATTTGCTCTGCCATCCTCCGCTCATCACCCCTCTTGTGTCAATCACAAAAAGGAGAAATCCTCTTTTTTTTTTCCTTCACGGACGACTTCACATGTGGAATCAATGCTGTAGGTCACTTTACTCAGCGGCAGGTTCACGGCGTGGCAGCATGGTCCAGTGGCCTGAAAAATTCAGAACCTAAATCACTTGAATGTGTACAGAGCAGCAGTACAATGTTTCTACGTAAAAATAATCCAGCTTCAAGTGCAGACTATGAACACGGGTTTAATGCAAACACCCCTCAAATAATTTGTCTAAGGAATCCTTGATTTCTGAAGCTTCTGCTCTTATTTTTCTGGAGAACTCAGTACATTCACTTGATTATCATGAGCTTTTGTTTGAAACTCCTTTCGAAGTGCAATACTTTTTAGACTCGCTTGGTTGTCAGTCCGAAGACTCACTCACTCACGCTTTGGACTTCTTGTTGAACAGCCTTAACAAGACGTTTACTGTAGATCCAGTTACAAGTTCAAACAGTAACCAAACCGTTTTCCCAGGTTGAGCCGAGTGTCGTCGCTGAAGACTGACATAAAAATGGTTTCAGAAAATTGGCTCTCTGAGTACTGTAGTTTTTACTCTTCGTTTTTACCTCCTGTAAATTGATGTTATATATGTTTTTTATTTTATTCAAATGTTAAATTCTTTGTTAAATCATAAAAGCCACTGTTACAATTCAAATCTCAGCCTCATATAAACGACATTTCATTCTGTCCTCAACAAATCCCCTTTTTTTGTACTGAAAGCTTCCTGTAGCGCCACTGAACCTGCCTCTGACTTTTTAATTCAGTACTTTTCACGGTTTCTTCATTTTGAGAAAAAAAAAAATATGGGTTAAACATCACTAAACTCGTGTTTTATGGTAGCTTTGAGATGTAAAAGATGTAAGTAAAATGTATGAAAAAAACAAAACAAAAGAAAACAAAAAAAAAGTCCAAAATATTTTTTTGAAAGAAAAAAACAAATGACATATCAGTATGAAGTTATACACGTTAATGGATTCTTGCCTAGGTATGTTTGGTTTTTTGTTAGTGTGCACTTTGTTGCATGGTTGTAGAGTTGTTTTGTGATGGTTGAAAAAAGAAATGAAAAAAGGACTTTTATTATTATTGTTTTCTTGTATCTGTTCTGAAATGAATCTGCAGTCCACTTCTCAGGGTCACAACTAATCACCTTTACACTTTAGGAAAATGCAGATCTACTTGACAGCTGTTGATTTGTTTTCACGCTTGGACATTTCCAGCTCTTCTTGCCGGGCGCTCCCTCCTAAATTCGTTTTGTTTCTGAAATGCTTCACAGTTGAATGTTGGGAATCCATCAAAGAAGCAGAGATTCTTTCAGTCTTTTTTATCCTAACATGGTTTGTACTAATTGTTTTGTTTTCTTTGCTAAACTAGTTACATTTTGTTAAACGGATGTTTAAACCAAAAAAAAAGTAGATTTGTTTTTTTACACTAGTGTGTTATACCTTTGTTATTTTTTTGTGTTATTTTAGAGTTGATCTTGGCCTTTGAGCTCTGAAATAGTAGTCTTATAAAAATGTCTGCTATGGGAAAAGTGGAGCCTAAGCCAGGTCACCACACTGCAGAAATATTCAATCATACTAAATGACTGAATGAGGAGCATTACTGCTGGGAAAGAGGAAATAAACATCTAGTAAGAATTCTGATGTATGAAAGTTAATTTTTTTTATGTTTTTCTTGAGAATCATAAGATCTTTTAACGTTTTTACTCCTAGATTCAATACTTTTTTGTGTTAGCTTTGAATTTCTCAAGAAAAAAAACAGATTTAAAGTTTTGTTTCTCTTTTCTCGTTTGTTCTGGACTGGTTTTGAGGCAGGAAAAGGGCTCTAACTTAACTGATTCACTTGTAAAAAAAAATGTATTGAATATTGTTCAAACTTAACAAACATGTCAGTTAAAGTTTCAGCTCATGGAATGGATGCTATGAAGTAAAAATGTTCATAAATGATTTAATTACTTGAGGAAAAACAAAGGAAAAACTGCAGTGTGGCTTTTCTGGTTGTGTTGATGGGATGAAGCACCAATATGTTTATTAGGTGTTTGCTGTACATAATGCGATTATAGAGTAAGTCTTTGATATATTTATGCCTTTTTTTTTTAGTTCTGAGATGTTTAGATCTATTTGCTATCAACTTTTGCTATCACAAAACAGGCCATGTTAGGTTACTGCAATGTTTTTTTAATAGAAATTGAAACAAATTGAAGATGTTTGAGGGTCCTTTTGCTGTCGGGAGCCTTTAATGTTTATTGTGTGCTGTAGTTTCTTTCTCAGCTCATCTCACGTTCACTGAACTAACAGGGATTTCTAATGTTTTTGTTCATTGCCTTGAAATTTGTGGATCACGTGCCTTCCAGGTTAAAATGTTGTAATGACAATGCATCAATGAAGAACTTGAACTCTTTCTTTCTTAAGGCGTTCAGATCGGACGCAACGGATGAAAACACAGACATCAGAAACCAAC
>NC_050527.1:689423-742436 GCF_002922805.2 Oryzias melastigma
ATTTTTGGGTAAACTTTATTTATCAAAGTAACTGGTCTCCTTTGTATTTTGGTTGTACGAAAGATCAATTCACTCTGTTCTGATGTCATTAAAATGCTTATAATAATGGGGTCATTTGTTTTTAAACTGTAATAGTTAATACATGTGATCTCTCATAACTTTAATAAATGTTTTCATACTCAAAATACTGTCTATTGTCTTTATTGACTTTGAAATTATACGTTACAAGTTATAGACTAAAGGAAATAATTAAAGCTGATCAAATCATGAGGCTTTTCCTAGATAACCATTATGTAGGACTACAAATCAATATTTATTTTAATTAATACTGCATATCAGATTAAGATAATTCAAATCATTCCTTACCAAAAAGAGGCTTAAAAAACACATCCTTGAAATAGAAAAACACGTCATTTTATGTTTCAAAAACAGGAAAATAAAAGTACTTCCTGTTCAAGGATGTAATTTGTAAAATAAATAAATACAAATATTTTCATAAAAACAATGTCTTAGGGTCCTCTTCCTGCTCGGATGGATGGATGGAACGAAAACATACATTAATGTACAAAATATCTCAGAGGGACAGAAGAATAAAAATAATTTACTTATACAAAAAAAATGTTTCTCTAATTAAATAATTCCTGTTTTTGTTATTTACAAACAATAAATCTTTTTTTCATTTATTACTTTTGCTAAGACAGCTTAGGTTTACTCATAAAACTCACCTGTAATTAATCTAAAAAAACATATTCAACTTATTTTTTACTATTATTGTTGTTATTATTTTATATCAAGTATATTTCCATTGTTTTCCACAAGCCATTTATTTTATTTTGTATTGTATTTTTAGTTTTTCCTAGCATCTGTACTTGCTGATGACAGCATTTCTACAGTTTTTACTAGTGGAACTTTTACGTTTCACCATCACGTAAAAAAAGACTTGTGTGAGACTCTATTATGTTTTTAAAACTTTTTTAAAAATATCAAAAGGTTTTAATTTTATCTGCCGGATTTTGTAGATTTCAATTGTGTGTGTTTATGTGATAAAAAGTTAAAAGAAAAGCCCGTGTCAGTTGAAGCCTTTTTTGACAGCAGCTCCACGTGCGGACAATGTTTACATTCTGCTCAAAAAGCACGCGGGAGCTACTCCACGTTCTCCTATTGGCTAAACGTCATAAGAGCCACGCCTACAGGCGGAACTAGCATGCGGAGGGCAGTTTGGTAGTCCTAAAAAAGTCTAAATTACTCCGTCAAGACTTATTTTTCAGTAGTTGTTTTACTTTCAGTCGTTTCTTAGGGCCTACCGAATCATAAAAAATCCAACCGGAATGAACGGAAATCAATATTTACCTCACAAAACGTTCCTTCGTGTCAGTCTGCAGTAGAAAGCAACACAGGCGCCATTTAAACACGGTATTTTAAACTGTTAAATTGCACCTAATGCCTAAGTTTAACAAAAACCGAGATGTTTGTGTCCGCCTAAACCGCTCGGTGTGGCCCGTTTGTGAGAATCGCCGCTCAGATTTAAACATTTAGCGCGTTTATCTTAACCGGGAACGGACATGCGCACTGGGTGCAGCAGACAGATGCGGATATAAGGATTGGCGCCGGCGCCACAGCTGATGCATTCATTCATTCTTCGCGGCGGAGGTAAGACCACCAAGCCAGGGAAACGCGATATTTCTACATTATTGTGTAGTTTTAGGTCAAATATGCGCTTGTAATGCATTTGTGAGGCGGGTTTTTACAGCAAACGGCAATTTTCCTAGAGAATTTCGTTTAAAAAGGGCGTTGAATCAACCAATACTAGTATAAGCTGCATGTATCGAGGTTGTTACTCCATTTTTTCCTCATCGAATTTAGTTCCGTCTTTTCTGTAAACTCTTCGTTGCTCGTTTTGGATATATTGTACTTTTTTGGTAGTTTTATTGGAAATAAATGACGATGCTCGCTTAAACTTTTAGGCGCCTGTTGCAGTCAAGGGGGGAAAACATTTGCATCTCCCCCATTCGCCTACTTTACAACAAACAAGCACATATTTAACTTAATAAGCTCACATAGAAGGTTAATCATTTTTTCTGTGAAGCTTTGACTGTTATTGATGACCTCGATAGCTCGAACCTGCTCGGTTTGCTAAGTACAGTAGCTCCTCAACACAGCTTGGCCTGGCGGTAGTGTCGCTTTAGAGGCGCTTTTTGGTTCATATTATGCTTTAAAAACGTCCCCTCTTTCATATTTTGTTGTTTAAAGATTACCCGAGAAGCTGAGACTGGTTTGGGGTTAGTCTGACCAGCCGTTAGCGGTCTTCTGGACTCATTTTTCCCTCGCGGACTTTCGTGTACTCAAATCCTCCCGCTTCTGCGTTGTGGAAATTGGCGCGTCCCTGAGTTTCGCTACTCGATAAAAGTTGATATTCCGTCGATTTTGTTCAATAAACCTCGCCGGGGATGTTTTAAAACGTCTTCTGCGTCGTTGTGAGGCAAGAAATTTTGTTGAAATTCGGTATTTTTTGAGCTTTTTTTGTTTGAAATCAGGGGAGCCACCAGCCCCCCTTCTTCCAAGCTGCTGTTGTCTCCAGACTAGCTTACTGAAACTACTCGGCTAGTTTAGCTAGTTTTCTATATCTTTTATTAACATTTACATTTTATTACACGATTAGCGGATTCTCCGCGTTATCATATGGTCATTCGGCTTTATTTTTATCATATTATTGGGTTATTTAGCAACATTATAGCCCTGTTTTTTGCTCATAAGCTAGCACTATCTGTTATCACAAGCTAGCCAAAGATAATAACCAGGTTATAACTGAACCTCAATGATGAACATTTTTTGAGTTTTTGGTTCTCAAAACTTTATGTAGCTCAATTTGGACTTTGTAGAGAAAAATATAAGTCAATTAAACTATTTTAAAAATATGTTTGTGGAAAGTTAGGCTCAGGAAATGATACAAGCTCACCCTGAAAGCATTTATCAGCAAACTGCAACATGTTTTGTACTATTTACAATAGCTCCTTAATTTAAAACAAATATATCACACATATGGTCTAGTATTTGTTCATTTTCTGTGTATTTTAATAAGGCCTTTGTAGATTTAAATACAATTAAATTTTGTTCTATATAATAATAATTTTTGCCCAAATCTCACTTTTTCTTCTGTTTTTGTCTTTTAGAGGAGCATTAAAGAAAATCGGCACCATGTCAAGACGCAGGTGAGCATCTGGTAGTTGTAGTTTGATAGCCACATTTCTGAAGAGGAACTACCTATTTATTGCCCTTGAGACTTGGAGATGACTTGTGAAACCCTTCAGATGCACAGGAAACACTATTTTTTATACTTTATTTTTTGCATACTAAACAGTTTTATGCCGCCTTTTTGTTTTATTTAGTTATATAACATAATCTAAATTTTGTGCGATTATGATGTTCCACATAATTTTACTAATTAAAAAAGTGCATTTTTTTTACAGTAGAAATTAAAATCTATATATTATTGTTATGTTTAGACTTATTAAGAATACAATTTTACGTTTTAAAGAGGAAATGTGATTTGTTGTAGCTCACAAGACTTCTTTTCTTTTTAGTGGTCGCATCACACTTCAAGCCAGAGATTCAAACACGCCTGAAACAACAATCAGACCCCCGCTGAAGAAAAGGAAGTCAGAGGTTTGTCTTGGTTTTTTTCTTTATAATCTGGTGTGAAGTCACTCAGACACGAATTCACCAACTTTTATTCCCCTTCAGCCCTCTAAGAAGAAGCTCCAGCCTGCCTCCAAGAAACAGAACTATGAAATACAGGTCAGTGAGTCAAACAAACAAAACAGAGTCAAACAAAAGTGCTACCAAAGACGCCTGGTGGGTTTATCTGGTTTGTGACTCCCCCTCATCATGACCCTTTACTGATCTAAAATGGTCTTTTAATGCACAAGTTGAAGCTTTTAGCATGTTAATTAATGTGGTTGGGTGAGAGAAGTGAATTGGGGGCTTTTAAAAGTGGCAGTTGGGGTGTAATTCCACTTTTTTAACAGAAGATGTCAGTATTTGACAGAAACGCTACTGTTGGATTTAAGTTTTATGAAGAATTGTTTCAAGATTTTGGTTTTATTTGGAGTTTGTAGCTTTATTTATTATGTAAATAATTTAATAAATGGGTTATACCTAAATTTGATACTAGTATTGACTCAATAAGGGGTGTATTGGACTGTAACTATGACTATTTGTACACTTAACAGAAATGAAGACTTTTAACTTGTCACAAACTAACCCTGCACATTACATTGTAGTTTTTTTTTAATCAGAGTATTATTTTTCTGGATCTTTACCCCAATGTTATCATTTTTTTTACAATTTTTAATTGTTCTTTTTATTCCAGACCTGCTGGTCAGAGGATGGTGCAAGTCCCTGCATTCTCATTGAAACTCCCCACAAAGAACTGGAGCCCACAGACCAATCCAGCTTTAAACAGTACAGATTCAAGAACCTCTTTATCAAGAACTCCCCCATCCCTCGCCTCAGGTAACTTGATTGCTTTTTAAAACCCCACATTTAATTCTAAAAGACCCCCTGTTGCATAACCGGCTCTGCGCCGCGCCTTCATTCATGTTCTTAAAGGCCTCGTTGACCATCAATCCTAAACTTGATTTGATTTCAGTTGTAAATACTCTGGTGCTCCAAAGCCCTTTTTGTCGTCTGTGTAAAGATCTAAAATCGTATTCAAAAGCTTGTTGTAAACGATCATATGAGAAACACAATTTATGTGTTTGAGAGTGTTTTTATTTTTAATGCATCTTGGAACTTTTTTGCCTTTCAGCTGGGCTAACTCGGAGGATGTGTGGATAAAAATGATCAACAAGGAGCTGTCGTATGTTCACGATAAGAGCTACCTGCAGCGTCACCCCAAACTGCAGCCCAAGATGAGGTCCATCCTGCTGGACTGGCTGCTGGAGGTGATTATTGTCGTCCCGGATGTTGGTTTCTAACAGTTTGGTCAGTGAGTCTTTAAAGGTGACCCGTCTTCTTTGTCTGTAGGTCAGTGAGGTTTACAGCCTCCACAGGCAGACGGCGTACTTGGCTCAGGACTACTTTGACCGCTACATGCTGACTCAGGAGGACGTCAGCAAAGATATCCTGCAGCTCATCGGCATCACCGCGCTCTTCATCGCCTCAAAGATAGAGGTGAGTCAATCATGCTTTTCTCATAGCAGAAGAACCAAACCGTCATGTGACATGCCTGATCTGAACCTCCTCAGGAGATCTATCCCCCCAAAATCCTCGAGTTTGCCTTCGTCACAGATGGAGCTTGCAGCGTTTGGGACATCCAACAAACAGAGCTTCTCATACTTAAGGTACTTAGTGGTGGAGCTGTTTTAAAGACGTAGTTATTACTAAACTTCTGGAAGTCACCAATCAACCCTGTTCTGTTTGATGAATTGATTAATTTTCTGCAGGCGCTGGACTGGAACTTGTTTCCAGAGACGCCCATCTCCTGGTTGAAGCTGTACTCTCAGGTGGAGGTCCAGAAAGACGAAGAGAACTTCCTGGAGCCACAGTTCAGTCAGGACAAGTACATCCAGATCACACAGGTGAGCTTCACATCACGTTGTCCTCCCTTCTCTGGTGTTGTAGACAGTCTTGATGCTTGAAGCTGACCTTTTGACCTATGCGTTACAGTTGTTAGACTTGTGTATGATGGACATCGACTCGCTGGACTACAGCTACAGTGTTCTCGCTGCTGCCGCTTTCTGCCACTTCTCATCTTTCGATGTTGTTCACAAAGTCTCGGGTAAGCCTCCTCGCCTTCAGCGTCTGATCCAATCTTTATTGTAGGAAATTATGTTGATCGATTTTTGTTTCTGTCCAGGCCTGACGTGGGAGAGCGTCTCCCCCTGCTACCGGTGGATGACCCCCTTCATGGACACGCTGCAGTCTGAGCCCAAAGCCCAACTCAAAAGTTTCCCCAAAGTCAAAGCCGACGACAAACACAACATCCAGACACACGTGGCTTATCTGGACCTGCTGGTGAGCATAAAAAAAAACTTTTAAAAAAGAAAAATCTTTATCTCCTTATATCTAAGAAGTACACCTAAAATGACAATATTAGGCTTGATGCACTGATGATACCCGTCATGTGTACTGGGAGCCTTAGATTCTTGGAATTGGGTCCTTCAAACAACTTAAATCCACACAGCAGTGGCATCAGTCGGTCTCTAAAGTTTGAGGCTGTTTTTTCTTATAAAGAGTAAGCACAGAAAACGCCAGCAAGCAAACTATAGGGCAATTTACCAATTATTTAGCTTTAATTTTTGTTTTACTTTGAAGAATCTTGAAAGAACCCACATTTGAGTCCAACTTCAGCACCATTTCCACACAGTGGAGGCAGTTTGGTTCATATTTTAAAAAGAAAAAAAAACATTTTGTGGTACAAGCACCAAATTTAGCATCAATGTCCTTCAAGATCTCCTCTTTTAGAGAAGAACGTTAGCCACATGAAAAATCCAAAATGGCTGCCATTTGTAAAAATGGCTGCCACGCACTCAATTGTTACAAAAATATATACTGACCATTTATCTCAGCCTGTAAACTTAAGGAGTACTTGAAGAATATTTTAAAATCTTGGATTATTGTTGGTTGGCACTTCCACAAATGAAAAAGGATCTCATTAATTTGTCACTTCCAAATCAAAGTCCCTGATTGGTCAAAGTTCAAGTACTTCGACTTTAAATGGCTTCATGTTTTGTTCGTAGATCCCAAAAATATCTGTAGAAACTTGTGATGCATGAGGGTTTTGAACCTGAAACACAATTTTATTGACTTGTTGCTAAGGCCGTTGTGAACGTAGCCTTTAAGCTAACAGTTGTGTGTTTTTTGGTCTTCCTGCTCGTGTTTCTCAACCTGAAACATTTTTCTTTGCAGAGAAAAGCTCAGGAGCGTCAGATCGACAACCACGACTTTCAGATGTCGCCCGTCGCCACAGCAACCATCTTGACTCCTCCCAGGAGCACAGAGAAACCCACCAGTGTGTGAGGAGTGAGTCACCACCAAGTCCAGCTACCTCTGCTGTCCAACGCGGCGCCATCGCCGACTCTATGGATGGATGCAATTTGGGCTTTAATTTTTTCATGTGAACACTAAGTTCAGATTTCTGGGACCAAAGATAGTCACCAGAATGTGTTAAATTTGACAAACCTGCATTTGAGTGAAGGAGCACAGGCTAAAAGGTTTTACTAAAGCTTTGCAGAAATTGCTGTTTACAGTCAGATTAGACAATTTTTATTCAAAATTTTACTTTTTTTATTGAGTGTTTAATTTAGATTTTTACCGTCATCAGTTTTACCTGATTCTGGAGGAAAAGGTGAAGCCATCAAATGTGTCTTTTTAAGTACAAATAAGTTTTCTGGGAGGTATTATCTGAGAACGTCACTGGTGCTCTGCTAACATTGAGGCGTTGCTTCAATTGATTCTCAGGAAACAACAAATACCTGCTCTCTGCGGTCAATGCCGCTGACTCACATTCCACTGTGGAGGTGCTCCGTGTTTGTGCTTAAATTGTCTTTCTCTCATTTTTTTTTTTTTGTGTGTTGTAACTTGCAACCTGGTTGCACCTTCTTGTTACATTCCTGGGGAAACTTGATAATTGTACAAAGTTTCATTTTAAGTGCTCGTATTTATTGAGAATCCTTAGCATATAAAAAGAAAATGTTCATATGTACAATTTACAGAAATGGAGCTCGATCTGATTGTTGCCAAAGGCAAAAGCTATTTATGATTCTGCCCTGTACCACCTTTGTGAATTACAGTTCTGTCCTTCCGTGTGTGCGTTGACCAACTCTGTTTTTGTGCCTTTTTTTGGACTTAGTTTGATCTGAAGCGAGCCGAACGGATAATAGAATGCGAACAAATCCTGTGACTGTACGATTTTTGCAGCAATCAAATAACCATGTGAACTGTATGTAGATGCTCAAGAATGTATCATTTTGTAAATAGAGCAATTCAGAAATGTGTAATTTCATTTTTATATTCAAATGTTTTAAATAAACTGAAAGAGATTAGTGGGTGGAGATCTCTTTTCTTCAGAGCTGAGGTTGTTTTCCAGTTTTATGTGTTATCAATAGCATTTTATTGGAATTAGAATTTATTTTAATGAAGCCATTAACAATATAAAAAAAAACTAGCCATATTATCTTGGATAAATCAAATGTAGGATAATTTGATCGGAGCTTAAATTAAACTAAAGACAGAAATACACACAAATACCTAAAAATGTTAGTATATTGACTCTTAATCACAGAAATGCATTAGTTAACATTGGATAATTTTCAGTTTGTGGGATCAATAAAGTTGTTTCATTCTATATTTTAGCATGTATAAATATAGTGCAAGACATTGAATTCATTAATACATTTATCAGAGTATAAGTAAATTAAAATAATTCCATTTATCTTTTTTCATACAGCTACCATAATCAGTTCTTAACTTCTATACTAAGTTATTTTTAAATTAATTTTAGTTTGAGTGCAGATTATTCATGGGATCTGTAAACTTTCCTAATAAAGATGGAGTTCCTATTGATTACAAAAAAAGACTTCAGATTCTTCCAGAAATCTAATAGATCAGGTATTAAAATATATAATAAGAACCTGGTTTGTCACACATGGCCTTATAGGCCCACGTCTTTATCATATTTTTTCAAAAGAGGTAAAGAGGCGATTCCGGTGCTGGGAAATGTGTTTAAAGTTTAAGCTTAGACTCACAGAAGCTGAAATTCAGTGATTTATTAAAATTTCTTATCATAAACAATTGAATGTAAATCTATTAAGAACAGTTTTCAAGCCAATTTCAGCCAAAGACTAAACCAGCTCTGTGGACAAGTGGTAGAGTGTCTGCTCCATGGAAGGGTTTAAACTCAGTCGGGTCTTCTTCCTCAATGCCTTTAAAGTTCAGGACAGTTCGGACTACAGATCGTCTGCGAGAGGGGTCAAACGTTGATTGTTTTTATGAACATTTTTAAGAAAAACTTGAGGTTTTTAGTTAACAGTTTTTGCAATAAAATACAATAATCCATGCTACACATGTTACAGTTAAATGGTTGAGTTTTGATGCCTTAATGTTACAGCTGTGGCCTTGTGTATTTTATTTCTGTCAGAGTGGGACTTCTGTGTGTTCGTGGATCTTTGTGTGTTTGGTGGAGCAGTCTTCAAAAGCAACGTGTGGACTTGCAGCACCTGTTGTGTTGTTTGTGCGGCACTTTGTAGTTTTTTTTGTAGTGTTTTGTGTTCAGGCTGTCTGTGTGTAATCTTTGTTTGGTGTAGTTGTGTTTTTAGTAGCACTCTGTAGTTTAGTGTTTGGTGTGAGTTATGTTAAGTGATGCTGTAGGGGTGAACTGCTGTTTAGTTTGTCATTTGTTTCCCATTTCTTTTGCCCTCCATGGGTTCAGTTAAGTGTTTTTTTTGTTTGTTTGTTGTTGGTTCGCCCTGAAGCCTTTCACTTCACATTTCAGTTATTGATTGTTTTCATGTAAATAAATGTTATCTTTGTATGGAGACAAACATTTCTGTTTTTGTTAATTTTAAAGTTAGGACAAAAACGTCACATTTATGTCATGCTCCAGATCTCCTACACATGAAGGGGTGTAACACTTTCAAATTTTTGTTTTTTGGGATAAATTCATGCACTAACAGGAGGTTTTTAGACAGAGATGAATAAAACTTTTTTGGGTCAAAACACTTTAAAGATCAGTTTAATGTGTAAAATGTGAAGCTTAAGGGAAATACTAATAAAGTTTGATAAAATTCCTGTGTGAATTCCATTCATGTGTGCCTCTGCAGACAGACATCCCTGAAGTGTCCTCTGTCATGGTCTGATGCTCGCATTAGCCGCCACAATGACGCGAGAGCAACAGCAGCTGCATTAACCTCCTTTCATTGTTTCCTACAACGAATATGCTTCATGTCAACTCAGGGTTTGCTCTTCAGCAGAGCTGAAGGGGGGCGGGGTGCTGCTGGAGGACTCAGATCCTTTTTCCCCAGAAAGTTTCCTCCATGGGGCTGCACAGTGGTGTGGGGGTTCAAATCCCAGCTGGGTCCTGTGTGCATGTGTGGGGTTTCCACAGTCCAAAAACACGCTACAAAGGGTATTTGGTGACTTTGAATTGCCTCTAGGTGTGGATGTTAGTGTGTAGATAACCCCTCCTTTACCCCCAGGGTTGGCTCCAGCGACCCCAGAAAATACAATTATTAATGTCTTTTTTTTTTTTTTTTACATCAAATTTAGTTAAAAAGTTTGGACTAAAAGTGGAGGAACGTGAATACAAAGCAAGTTTACAAACAGACAAGTTTTTCAAGAATGATAAAAAAACGACAAAAAATAAAAATAAATAAATTATCCATTAAATAATTTTATTTGACAAATTTTCTTTTGTTCCAAAGCAAATTACAATATTTTATCATAAGAAACCACAGTGACATCAGTGTAGCAAACAAACAAACAAACAAACAAAATTCTGTGGTCACGTTTGTATGAGGTGTTCACCACACAATTTTAGTTTTGAGGAAAAAAAGAGTCTGGGTCTTTATGGGTTAAATGTATTTGTTTTGTTCCTCAAACTTTTAGTGATCTATTTTATTTGATATAAAATTTTCTAGTAACAGAATTTTATAAAAGAGGATTTAAACTATTCTAACTTTCTGTTTTTTTTATCATGTTTTGGACTTATGCATGAATTTGATTTAAATATTTTTACTTGCATTAGTTGCATTAAATGTGCACTTTTATATATATAAGAATTTTTGAACACTATATATATTTTTCTTTTTGTTCAGCTATTGTTTAAATTCATCATCATCATTCCAAATATGTTTAAAGTATCATCATATTGAAAGTAGTTGGAGTCCAATAAAGTTTTTTTCAGTATGGAATGATTTTATTTTATTATTTGCAAATGTAAAAGTATTTTCTGACTGTTGATTTATAGTTTTCTCACTTTAAAAGCCTTTAATGAAAGTTTTTAATTGAAGGGATTAGGGAATTAAAGAAGGATTTGATACATCATTTGATTTTGAAAAACTGAGCAGCGATAAAACAACTGAAGTAAATCGCTTCCACACATGAACACAAGGTGGCAGTATTAGACAGAAAATGATCCTCATGACAAAACTTTCACTTGCAGGCAAATTATTTTTAAATTTTCATAAATGTATTGCTGGTTTTGTTTAAAATTGCATATTTTTTTGCATTCAACATTTAAATTGATATATTTAAAAATAATATTTATTATGCTGAAAATAGTATTTCCCTGACACGTTTGTTCAGTAAATTTCAAAGCAAGTCAAAGCACTAAAACAACACTTTTGGGGAAAGATTTTTTTTTTTAATTAAAAGTCACATACAAAAGGAATTTTCCATGAGAGGCTGCTATAAAACGTTTATATGTACATCATATAATACAGATCAACACTGCTCAGCGCTGAATGATACTAAAACACGTGTTTGAATTCAACATCACATTCTCACACCTATTAGCAGTTCAAAATACTGGATTTACAGCAAACCCCAGCAGAAGTTGCTAAGGCAACCTCTGCTTCACATCAAAAAAGACACAGTCTGTGTTTTGTTTTTTTTTTCCATTTGGATGCATAGCTTTAAACACAGTTTAGGGCTCTCTGTATTTTGGTCAAGTCCAAGAAGAGAAATGTTTGGATAAAAATGATTTCCTAAAAAAGCAAAAGCAGATTCCAAGATCAGGTGTTAATGTTTCTTGATTTTTTCCAGGGATTGAGATTAGATTTTCGGTTTTCAGGAGGAAAAATTTGAAGTTAATCCTTGCAGATTTGCAAATATTCAAATTATTATTTTTTGTATTTATAAAAACAAAATAAATAAAAATGTTCATTCTGATTGTACTCTTGCTTGCACCCTCTCTCAATATAAAAACTACATTCATCAGGCGGTGCCACAAAGACAGCTGAGAGGTAAAATGGAAACAACTTGTTGAATTCTGCAGCTACAAGTCAACAAATCACACTTTTAGAAGGTCATAAAATAAAACACATCAAGAGTGGGTAAATGTCTGACCTAATTATGAGTTTTGCAGTGAAGGTTTACAAAGTCTGTCAAACCTAAAATGACTTCTGAGAATAATCTATCAAACCAGTTTTTTATTACCAAAAACGGTCATTTAGATTAAATCCAGACCAAAGAGGCTCAGTTTCTTTAAAAAAAGAACAGTCAAACAGTCTCTTCTGAATTGTTTCTGAGCAAACCCACAAAACAAAACTCTTAATGCCCACATCTTAAAAAAAAAAATATTTTCTCAACACTGCAGCCTGGAGGCTGCATGTGCAACTCCTGCTTATGAAACAGTAACTTATTAGAAGTAAAAGTGTCCAGATCATGCACACAAAAAGCACACGACCAATGGCTAGACAAACGGAAGGGAGTAGAAAAATATGCTCATCTGAAATCATACAGTTTGTTACAAGGTGCAGCTTTCTCAAACTATGTCTCAACAGTTACTTCCGTTTGATTCTGTCTGCTAAAATGGACCGGTTATGCAGTAGTGCAAGAACAAGCGGGAGATGTTTGAAGTTGTTTCCTCTTTTTAACGAAATTTAGAAAGCACAGAGACAAATGCATCCTTATTGAATTAGTAAATGTTGCTTATTTTGTCACTGGAGGAAGTTTGTCCTAAAAATGTAAAATGTCCTTAAAGAGATCCTTGAATCCCCTTTGAATTGAGTCACTTTGCATTCATGATGTGAAGGAAACTAGGAAAATAAAGTATTGGCTGTCAATTTTTGTTGTTTTGCAAGGATAGAAGCATGGATCAGCCTTCCAAATAGAAATAACACACAAAAAACGACCATAGAGGTGACATTCTCACTTGTAAAGCTGGCTATTGAAACAGTAACAAGTTATCTCTGTGCTTTTCTTTTTCCTTCACATTTCCGTACAGCAATTCTAACCTCTAACATCCAAATCTTTGATCTTGTTTTCTACATGAAGGCTCATGAAGATCACAAGATGACTCCTCGCTGCTGTTATTTAGCAGCATGTGGGAGCAGAGCGGCTGAGTTCACACAAGATCCCATTTACTGACGGATTGTTGTTTGATCAAAGTGAAATGTAAGGATTTTTTTAGGGTGCCATTTGTGGTGTGAGGTCAGTTTGCCTTAAATCTAACAAATAAAAATTGGGGATTTTAATAATAAATAGTTGCTTTATAAACAGCAAAAACTAGAATCCATTCAAAGTAGTTTAAAGCTTCACTATTATTATTAATTTAATGATTTTCTGCCTCATTTAGGTGGCTAAATCTTAAGCTAGCTCATAACACAGAAGCATTATCAGATATACAATTATTTCAAATTTGTCTATTTTACTCCTAAAAACTCTATAAATGAAAGTTTATTTTGGAGGTTAGACTTTCTCTGATTTAAATGTGTTTTTAAATGCTATAAGACGTGTGGGAACTCAGACCTCCTCGCATCCTCACATTAAATAGTGTGACTTTGGGCGGTGTGCTGCCCCCTAGTGGTGATGAGGCAGAGGGTCATGGCTGTGGCTCCTTTGCATGTAGGCCACCGTGTCTTTGTAGCTGAGAGCCAGCTGCGACTGGTCGTACATTTCGCTGAGGGTCTGAAATTTTGGACCCCACCGCAGCAGCCTGTCGTACGCGAAGCCCCTTTCATCCTCTTCCTCCTCTTCATCACCGGCGGCCACTTTTCTGTGGGACACTGCCGACCCCAGAGAGCTGAGGCTTCCTGCTGAGGACCCAGAGCCTTCCACGCACCAGATGTGGAAGGCGTCCGGCGGGAAAGCCTCGCTGTCGTTGTCCGCCTCCCAAATAATCCGTGCCACGTAGCTTTTAAAGTCCACATGGGAGCGCGAGCCGGAGGGGGCGCTCAGATAACCGCCTGCGTCGCTCGTCTCCACGTCTCGGCCCACGTGAGCGGCGTAGTTGGCGTAAGTTGAGTCGCTGCCGTAGCCGGCAGTGTTGGCGTGCGGAGGGTGGTGCTGGTGATGGTGGGGGATGCTGAGGTAGGGGACGCCCGAGCTGCAGGAGGAGCTGGAGGGATGAACCTCCTCCTGGGAACCCGGAGAGGATTTGATGAGAGGAGCTGTGGTGCAGGAGGACGACTGGGACAAGCTGGAGCACAGCGGTCGCTTCAGCTCTGTGATGTCATACCCGTTCTGCAGGGGAGATAAACATGCACAAGCACACATTGTGACATACATTCATAAAGTCATTTAAACAGAGTGAAAGCAGACATATAAACTCTTCTGGGGGAATCTATGATGGTTTGGTGACAAGTCCAAAGTGTTTTCAGCCTAAAACCCACTGACACCACCTCTTAAACCCAGTGTTTTATATAAATTTGCCAAAGATGATTTTGTGCAAAAATTGAAGTGCCATTGTTAGACATAAACACTCTTCAGAAAAAAAAATTCAACAAGCAAAAAATAATCCAGATCTAAAGTTTGGATTTTAAACAATATTCAAATTGTATTTTCTTCTTTTATTTATATAAACACTTCTTGTAAAAAAACAAAGATTTTTTTTAAATTCAAGTATTACACTTTTAATAGTAATGCAATAGTAATGTATTTCAAAAGTGTAAATATAATCTAAGTTTGAAGTCAATTCTTGTCCAAAGAGGAGAGAACATATTAAAAGATTCCAAAGTTATAGAATATTTAAATAATTTTATTAAGAATTATCTTTTTGTTTTTTAATTTTGTTCCAAATTTTGAGTACTAGTGAAATGTTTGTTGTTTAGTAATATTATAAATGGTTGTTTTTTTACATACAAAAGTCATTATAGGTGTCCGTTAAAGACACTAAAACATTTGCTTTATGCTTTTCTCAGTTCTTGGTGAGACAATTTTTTTTAGCCCATTGGCGGAATGTATATATATATATATATATATATATATATATATATGTATATATAGCGGTGTGTATTGGCAAGAATCTAACGATACGACACATATCACGATACATGGTTCAAGATAAAGTATGTATCGCGATATATCCCAAGACGGTACCAGGACAATTATTCACTATTTTTTTAAAAAGATGATGACTTAGAAAAAAACTCTACCTGAATATTAATACAGTACAACTTTCATGGTAATACAGTTATAAATCCATTGTATTTAATTGCCTTCACCACTAAAGTTCTATAAGTATGATTGAGGTAATAAAGGGAGGTTTATTTTTAACATTGCTAAATGTAGCTTATCCAGTGCTCGTGTTCAGGGGATTAGATGGAAAACAAAAGTAAGACGCTGAAGGACGCTCATAAATAATTAATTAAATATCACTTTGTCAGCATTTTAAATCGATACAAGTTATCGCTAGATGATGTATTGTGATATATTGCCAAATTGACTTTTTCCTAAACCCCTAGTAAGAATGTTTGTCTTATTTCTAAGAGACCTGTTTTAGCAGTGAAGATTGACAGAGTAAAAGATCAGCTGATGGTTTGCGTACCTGGTCCTGCTCTCCTCCTCCTTCCTCATTGTAGTTGAGGATGTTTTCTCGGATGTCCTCCCAGCTCTCGTGTTCAGCAGGAATGTGGTAAACGCCGCGCTTTCTGAACTTGTTTCGGCTTCCTTTCTGGTTCCAAACCGTCACGGCCACCAACACCACTGAACACAGCAAAGGCAGGACGACGCAGACTCGTGAATGACCTCCTTCATCATGTTCACATGTAGCAGTGAATCTTTTGTTCATTGATCTGACCTCTGGGTGTGATTTTTATTTATTTGAGCCATGTTGACAATTCCAAAAAGTGAGAATCAGATAAAATTCAAGAGATTTATGTTTGAATTTTAATGAGAGCTGTAATATTGGCCTTAGATTCAAGTTTATTTTTAAACTTTTCTCATCTTAATTCTTCTTTTCAGAGGAAAACCAAAGTGCAAAAAACATCTAAGCTGACTCATGTTAAATAAATATTGATTGGTAAATTGTTTAACATGTTCTAATCAATGTTTTTCTACAGTCAGAGTTCCTCTAGTTTAAATTGATCTTTAAAAAGACAAAATCTCACCGATAAAGAAAAGCAGGCACATGCTGATAGCCAGGATGGAGCTGGGACTGAGGGCAGCCAGTCGATGACCTTTGACCTGGCCCAGTTCGCAGTGCTGACCCCTGAAACCAGCCTGACACCGGCACCGGAAAGTGTCTGGCGACAGAGCCTGGCAGGTGCCGCCGTTCCGGCAGGACGACGGTCCACAGGGTGACGGCACGCAGCGGTGCTGACCGGCACCGTCTGTCACCGTCACCTGAGCGCCGGGACACCTGCAGAGGACGGAATCGTGGGGGATGAGCCACCGAAATGGAAACCACTCTTCCAGGATTGAAAACATGCGAAGGCCTGTCATTTACTTGCACTGATGTTTCCTCCACAGGTCCACACAGCGCAGCGGGCTGCGGCAGGGGTGGCTGCTGCAGGCGTCGCTGGAGCACCCTGAGGTGACGCCACGCCTCTCCAAAACTGATATCAGGTCCCGGCTCTGTCCATCCAGAGGAAGGACTTGGCCGTTGAACCGGACATCTCGCAGACAACCTGTGCAACAACAAAAAAACATTTCTAAATTTTGCAAAATCGACATGATCATATGTGTTTAAAAGCAGCAGATGGAACCAGATCCACAATAGAGTTTATCTTAGGTCTGATTTTAAGACTTCTTGTGAGAAAAGCATCAAAATGAGGTCCAGATCTCACCCTGAAAGTCACTTTTGGCTTCCATTTTCGGAGAATTCCCAACCATTAGGGCAGCGGGGTAAATGACCATCTCCTTCCGGGTTCCAAGCTGGGCGTTGATCTCCCGTGAGCCTCCACCCTGCTCCAGCCGCAGCGTGAACATGTTGTCATAGCGACTGAGGCTGACCAGGATCCACTGTCCCACGTCGACTCGATGGTTTGGGAGCTGCAGGGTGTGTGCACCATCTCCCAGGTTGGCACGCACCGAGACGAGACCCTCGCTGATCTGAGAAACCCAAAACAGAATCACCGCTCTTATTACATCAATGTGTAAATCTGTCAACAAAGTTGCCAAAAAAGGGACAATTTTCATTTAGTAAAGGGGAAAAGCTCAGTGAAAAACAGGACAATCTTAAATTTTAGACACTTTGATGTGTAAATTCTTCTTGGAAGGTAATAAGAGGTCCTTTAGGGGGTCAGAGGTCACTGAAAACTCTCGTCGGATTGGACTAACCTCCAGGACGATGTACTCGCTGGCCTCCCTGGACGCCACATAGAGCAGGGTGCCGGAGGTCGCTCGGGTTCGGAGGAGCAGCTGGACGTTGGTGCGTCGAGAGCTGCTGCCTCCTCTGAGCTGAAAACGCACCAAACTGTTTGAGTCGAAGGAGAACTCCTGGACGGCTGAGGAGGAAAGGAAAAAGACAAAAACACATTAGCCAAGTTTACTGGGGGAAAACTTAAACATTTATCCACTTTCACGCTCGTATGTAATTCCAGAAAAACACACACTTCTAATCCTCTTACCTCTGTCGCACTTGTGTCCCGTGTATCCTGGGCGGCACTCGCAGCTAAAGGAACCCCAGTCTGCGAGGCAGGAGGCGTGAACTCCGCAGGAGGGCCCTGCCGCCGTCACACACACGCCGTCGGTGAGCCTGCAGCCCGCGGCGCTGTCCACGCTCTCACCTGGAGACTCTAGATCGTACACCTGAAGGACACAGACACGCAGAACCGTTTTCACTAATTATTATTTTGGCGATTTTCCTTTCAGACGGCTGCAAACCTCCACTTAATGGTAAAAGCCAAAGGAAGTGATCAGGATCTTTGGCACACTTAGGACTAAAAATAGTCTTACAGTTATGATTTTGCCATTTTTAATTAAAACAAAATAAAAAAAAAACTGTTGTTTTCTAGGATATAGTTTCTGCAGAGCAGCAGAAGTTCATAGAAATTCCTCTCTGAGTTGAGGAGGAGACTATTGGCACAGAACAACCCCGCCACCTTTTCCCATCACCTATAACTGGGTTGTCTATTTCCACTTTCCCACTAGCTTACAGCCCCTCAAACCTCCAACCTAACATTGATGGTGCCACAAAAATGGCAATCAATATGGGAGCTGTCCAGCCGTACGGTTTTGTGGCCCGCTCAGCGTATTTTCTACATCCCAAATACGATCTTTTAAAAAAAAAATTTTGTTCTGATTCACAGTGATTTTAATAAAGAGATACTCAGAATGTCTGGGCAGGTTCTCATTCATCCAGGTGGAGTTGTCTTAAAGCTGAGTCATAGCAACTGGATTTACAATCTTTTTCCTTAAAATGTTTTGCTGAAGTGGCGAAACGTTTCAAAGAAAAAGAATTTAAGTTCTCAGAAATATCACTTCAAGTTTAATTTTCTTCAAACATGTCCTCCATCATTAGAGAAACACCACAAGAACCTGTTAAAAACACAATTTCGATCTTTAAAGTAGAAAACTGGTCCACAAATAATCAAAATAATCTTCTGTTTTCATGTTTTACTGAAGCTAAAATTATTTTTACGGTTTAGTTTTAACAATAAAATAATGTTCTAACACAGTTCAGTGTCATTTGAGCTGCTGGTTTTAGGAATGGGTTCTACAAATAAATAGATTACCAGCTAAGTAAATGTTAAAGATTGCATTTTGAATATATTTTGTCATGACATTTAGTATTTCTCAAAATCAAAGCAAATGAAGTCTCACAAACTTTTTTGTAATTCAGCTCAGAACTCAAGTAAATTAAGAAAAGTTCAACATGAGCTTTAGAGTTATGAATTATGCTGCATTTATACTATTTATAACATGATATTTTTTGAAAATAATGTAAAAATATTATAACCAGCAGCAGAAAAAGATTGAAATTCAGTTTATAGTGGGAACCATGCACAGTGTGCAAATTGATCAACATCAAAAATCAATTCATTTCCTTTTCAGGAGTCTTCTGAGGTAAGACTTTGAGTGCACCACCAGTATTTATTCCAATAGGACATTTGCCGTTGTGCTTCCTCAGATTGTTTTTGTAAATTTTGACAAAAGTTCAGCATGCTGGAGAGCTGAAGTTTTATCAAACAGGAAAAACAAACATGAATGCAGCTGCAGTTATCCTCATAACGGGATGGAAATCTGATCCTACACCCTCAAAAAAACTTCAAGAAGTGTTTAGGGATTATGGGAAAAATGAAAGAGCAAACTGAAGCAAACATGTTGTCTTCTGTATTTTCATCATCTGAAAGTTTTCTTCCTCGGGAGGTTTTGTGGGTCCCTGGGAGGATGTTGGAGTTTTTAATCCACGGCAGTTTGCTTACTTTCAGGAAGAGGACGTTTTTTTTTGTTTAGAATAGTCTGGACTGTGAAGTTATCCTAGCTTCAGTTATTGAGCTAACTGTACCCATGCATACACAGCGACTCGAGCTATCCACTCAGGATTTAGGAGGAGTGGATTCATACATGTGGGAACACAGCTGCAGAACTGCAGGCATTAATACTGCATGATAGCACAAGAACAGCACATAGAGAGGAAATGTTAAGTTCTGGAACAGCAATCTATTAAATTCTCCTCATTTGTAGGAGACTAAACTGCATTCTAGCCCAACTGAACTAACCATAAATTATGTTGAATACACATTTAAAGGGCCTAAATCCACTTTTTGAGCTTTTAAGTGTATTGTAATGTTAATTTATAAAAAAAAGTAGTATTTTGCTCTATTCATGCATCTTTGAGCAATTTTCTAATACCACACACTCTAAATACCAGTCCCTCCCAATCCATGAAACAACTGGATCCTCACATTGTGACATAGATAAGTGAGAACACCCCTTCCAGGGGGAGTGATGCCAGCAACACCGCCAGGCTAACACAAATACTAACTTTATCCGCAGAGATAGTGTGATTGCCTCAATGCTTTAATCTTATATGCACATCCATCTTTGCAAAAGTTTAGATATTTGTTTTGGGGGGCAAAATGCAGACAGGCTGCAGAAGCCGGCTCCCGGATGACATCATGAAATAGGGCTGGAACTGCCAATAATTTTCAGAAACGATTTGATTCAATTCAATTCACCAGAGCCAGGATTGATTTGATTCCGATTTTTTTTCGGCAATGTATGGTTACGTCGACCGAGCGTTAGCATTAACCATCCCATTATCCTATTATACATTAGCATCAAGCTAGTTGACTTTAGCTTCATGCGTTAGATTGATCTCTACTTTATGAATCCATTATTGATCTATTTAGCTTAGATTGATTTAAATTGATTTTTATCAACCAGCCCATTAATTAAATGGAGAGAGAGGAGGTGCTTCAGAGATCACAGTGTCCATGAATATGAGCTCATATTCATAAAAATGTGTTTATTTAGTGTGCCAAAGGTAATATATTATCATAAACAGTATATGGATATGGTTTAATCTAGCAGAATAGCATATATGATTTGTGACCATGGAAAAGTCCAGTACGGTGTTACCTGACTGTCAACCACCAGGTTTCGAATGCAACCAGTGAAGCTCCTGTAACGTCGATACGGCGTCATTTCCTTCACTCCTCCCAGCTGAAGAGGCTGGAACACGTTCAGGTACCTGAGGAGGGACGTGACGGGCATTGGAAAGGAATGAAAAGAAGAGATTATTAGGATGTGCTGGACTGAAGGTCATAACATTTATTAACTGGAATGCATGCGGTGACATTATTCTTGCCGGCGTGTTTTGTTATCATACCGCTGATTCCCAGGTGTCTCTCCTGCAGCCCTGCAGCCGGATTCATCCATCTTCAGAGTTTCCCCCCCAGTTCCTTCCAACTCGTTAACCGCCACACCTCCACACCGATCCAGAACCAGCTGCACATGCTGAACACATAAAGATTAGGATGTGAACCACGCAGATTTGAACCGTTTTCTTCATTTTTGAGGCTAAGAAACACACAACCACACTTATCTCCTTAGACCTTGAACAAATGTCTCAAATAATTATAATTATTAATATTTTAAACTCGACAACTTTTAATAGAAAAATACATAAATATTGACATAACTCCTCTCTTGTTCTGTCCATGAACTGAACCAGGAAGCATTTATTCTTCCTGTCATTCACTTTTGAATCATGTGGGAAGTCAACCATCATCCCTCCATTTTCCTGTCCTTCTTACCTTTCCATCGCTGAGGATGTCGAGGCGATGCCATCTTCTGTCATTGATTGCAGACTTGGATGGGAGCTGAAGGGTCAGCGTTCCTGATCCATGATTTATGCTCAGAACTGGAACTCCATTCCTCAGCTCTGGATGAGGAAATAACATTTAACCGTTGTTTTAACTTTATTTGCAAGAACATTTTCTATGAGTGTAGGTGATTGATGTAAAATTTGAAATTGAGTGAACTTTTTCCATCTCAGAGTATGAAAAAAATGAAAAAATAATGAGCTTTCCATGAATTTCTGCCCTATTTCTGTGGTAACACTTTGATTAAACCAAAAATAAGACAGAGAAAAGCAGTCTTGTGTTTACCCGATTTGTGCATGCCACACCATCACTCAACTGTATTGCTGTGCAAGCTGCTGAATCCCATCAACAACTTCAGAAATCCCCTTCATCAATGCTCTGCTTGTATCATCCGATTCCAGCCGCATCCACTACCTAATGCAAGTTTGTGTCCTTTTGACCTGATCAATGCCACAGCCGCGATATTGAGCATGCAAGTAAAAAAAGGCTCCAGAAACATCAATGCTGCTGTCATCCTTGATTTTCCTCTAAGCACAATTATCCGACAACATCCCAGGTTCAATAATTACATAACCTTAATTCCACCAGATTATGTGAGGAGCATCTGAAAGGCCATCGGCAGGCTAATCCATTACGACTACATAAAGACTGCTGGGAGCTGACATTAAAGTTTATGAAGCGCTTCCTCCTCTGGGAAACTGCCTCCACAGCAGCAGATTGATGAACACGTTCTTGTTTGTTCAGAAGGGGAATAAAAAATGCAATTCTTACGAATTTTAGAATGAAATATATTTCAGCAAAAGCCGTGTCCTTTCAGGGGTTTGTGTTTTCTGGTCAAGTATGGAAGCATCCTCATTACACTTATAAAAATTAAGACAAATAAAAATATGTGAGCAGATCTTCAAATTCTGATAATCTTTTGATCTATTGTAAAGCTTTCACAGTGGTCTTTAAATTATGATTATGCCATTTTTAGCTAAAATTATAGAAAAAAGGCATCATTTCTAAAGCATCGTTTCTGCAGAGCAGCAGCCGTTTGTTAGAAATTACACTCTCTCCCGCTACCTTAAAACCAAACGTTACCACTGCAAAATAACTAAAAAAGTGGCATTACCTGCAATAATGCTAGTGTGAATGCGTTTTGCTGAATATGGTTGCTGAAAATGCTGAAACAATTTACTGTAATTGGATTTGCTGAATATGCAAAAGCTATTTGTAAAATACAAAATTTGCTAAAAGACTTGAAATTTCGTTAAAGAATAGCGTACACTTACTTGAAAGAACTACGAAAGACCGCTAGAGTTCGCCTAAATTTCTGAAAAATTAGTAGGAGGTTTGCTTAAAAATTCTCAATACATGCCAATGTTGCTAAAACGTGGTATGTTGCTTAAATATAAGATAAACTATAAAAAAAAGTTAGCAGATGCCAAATTAGCCTGAAAAGCTAGCACATTGGTGAAATACTAGCTAAACTCCAAAATAGATTAAAAATCCTCAGTAAAATTAGTCAAAAATGTTAGCTTGTTGCTAAATTACTAGCTAAACTAGTAGCCTAACAACCTTAGTAGATAACAAATTAGCCAAAAAAAGTTGCTAAAACATTAGATGAAATTAGCCAAAAAATACACTAGTAGATGCCAAATTACCAAAAATCAGCTAGCATAATGCTAATATAACAGCTCATTGCCAAACTATTCAAAAAATACTGTAAACCACAGTTTCAAAGTGTTGAAGAATTTGCATAATATATACATTTTCTTTATATATGTCCTCCATCAGAAAAATGACACATATACATGTTAAAGTCCCACTCCAACCATATTGTTTTCTTTAATAAATTGTTTCCAGTCATCTTTTGACTGAGCTCTGTCTGCACTCTTGCAAACTTGTAGCCTCAAGCTAGCATTAGTGGCACATAAATAATATAAATTATCAATTAAAAATAAATTATTTTTATAGGTCCTTCATCATGAGAAAAATGCTACAAGAACATGTTAAAAAACAGAAAAGATGATTTTTATTGGAGTGAGTCTTTAAATAATAAAAACTCTCTGCTCTTTGTACCTTATTGTTAAGCTATTGACTCCTCATTTAGGTTTAAACATTTGTTTTTTTCCTCCTAAAAATAAATATCCATTTAAATGAGGTGAACATAAAGCCAAGAAAAATAACTCAACTTAAATCAAGAGATGATTTGATGGTCAGTCGTATAATCGGCTTCATTCGTTCATTAGCATATCAGGAACTAGTCTGAGCTTTGAGTCCAGCCTCAAATTAAATTAATTCATGTTTAACTTTGTTAGAAACTTACCCACAGCGATGAAGTCTTCCTGCTCTCCAGGCTGAACAAGACCAAGGGGTCCGTTATAAAGCAGCAGCCCGTTAGCCGACTCAGCCAGAAACTCCAGAGAGATGTGGCTCTGGAAGCAAGGCTTGATGGGAGGGAACCAGGCATAACCCTGACCACCGAAACTGCGTTTGGTTTGTTGGCAGACGGGACCATCAAACATGGGTGGACACTTACACCTGAGAGAGCACAAAAGCTTTACTTAGAGCTTATATCTTCTGTAGCAAAAATTTTGCGAAGAATATAATAATTTAAGCATAAAACAGGATACAATTATAGGAAGAGGAACATTTTGGTAATTTACCACATAAGAGAAAGAACTGGACAAAAACTTGGTTAAATTATATATATATAATATGTGTGTGTATATATAATAAAAACAGAATATTTTAGAGTTTTGACTTCAAAATCGTGGCTTTTGTTATCATTTTACCGCCACCAATGAGTTGACGTCCCTCAGAAAAAAAATGCTGTTTGTGATGTTGGAATGATCAGAAAAATGACCCAAAAATCCACATGATCGTCAGAAAAACAACAAATCTTCCAACATCACATGAAAGCAGAATAACTTTCTTCATGTAGACAAATTCAATTTATTTGTAATGCATCATCTATGGGAATTACTAGGAAAATAAAACCATTAATAATGATGCCTTTTGCTGGTTAGACCAAATTACAAATTTTACCTATCCACCCCAGCGGTAGAGTATATTGTATTTCTTGTTGTGAGTTACTTAGCAACCAAAAGCCTCAAACAAGCTGCTAAAATGAGTAAAATAACATAAAAATGAACAAAATAAACATTTGGAAGCCGTTAAACAGTTATACATTTTATGACAAAACATAATCTTTACCGATATCCCAGTGGTCCATCCTGACATGTACCCCCGTTTAGGCAGGGGTTGTAGGCGTACGCAGAGCAGGGCAGATGGACCGCCTCTCGCCCCCTGCAGCCACATCTCGCGGTCAGAGAGGCCGCCACCGACACCAGCGAGACGTTACTGGTGCTGAGGACAACCGGAACCTGACCGAAGGACACCTCGGTGCTACAGCCGCCCGTCTGACTGCAGTCTGTGTGAGGACAGTCGTCCACGCCCACTTGAGAGATGGACACGCCCAGCGTGGCCTCCACCTGACACACAGAAAACGATTCAAACAAAATCTAAATTTAAAACTAACAAAATCACTCAAAATAAAACAAAATCAAGAAAAGTAAAATGAATGAACACATTTATAAATTCTAGATTATATTATAATAATATCAATAGTGTCAAATGGTAAGGATGTACAACTAAAGAAACTATAAAAATACAAAATAATATGTCTAATACACGATAAATTAACAAATTAAAGTTAGTTTTGGATATTAAGCCATCATAAAACTTACTGCAAGTGAAACTAGCATAACGCACAAACTAACAGCACTGAAGTCAGTGCAGTGTTTGAACGTATCAGTGTGTTTGAGAGAATGACAGCAAATGTCTTTGATCTGATGTCTAACTGCATCAATGATTTATGAATTTACTCTATTTTCCCTAATGTTATTTATGCACTTTGGTGTTTCTCTGTCAGTTTCCCTTTTGCTGTCATTTGCTTTCTTTTGCCAAATTCACCGGTTGTCATCCGGATCCCTCTTTCTTGTTTTGTCTTCATGGGTGAAAGCTTTTCATCAGAGTCCCTCAGGGTTTCTCCTGTCTCTGTGTGCATTTCTTTTTTTGGAGCTTAGTGATTCTCTTGACACTCTTATCCACAGTGACTTACACTCCCCAGGCAGGGTTTCAATTTTTGGCTCCAGAGTTTCAACATAATCTTTTTTATTTTATTTTTGTGTGTGCAGTTAAATTAGTAATTTTTTTTTCTTTAAATTTGAGAAAGTTGCAAACCCCATTTCTCTACTAGTGAAAAAAACTATTTTGTCCAAACTCTGCTGCTTTGTGAGGAGTTTATTAGTCCTCTAAAACAAGCTGCAGAGGAGCATGGGATAAAAATAACAAATACTAGTTATATTCTTTCCTTTAAAAGCTATTTTCTGCTTTTTTTTCTTGTTGTACCTCAGCAGATGCACATTGGAATTGCTAGACATATGAATGTGACCTTTAAGCACCTTCAGCTTGAGTTTGTGACGTCTACTTCTCCTACTTCTCCCTCTCCTAGAATGTATTTTTTTTAAACAGCTGCAGCTATGCACTGAATGCATATGAAATATTAATTTACACATCCATCAGTGTACATGGTAATCTTTGTTTAAATAGGAAAAAATGCATCTTATAGTCATTTTTGTCATTTCAATATGTTCCACCAGTATTGTGTCTGTCAAGATTACGTTGTATTAAATTAGTTCCTTTTTTTGTTTCTAGACTGTCTAAGAAACTTGTTAAATTGTTTTTATTTCCAGTTACTTTTTTGTTTCATATTATATTACGGTCACAAATGCAAGTTTTTCAGCAAATTCGGCAGGTGGCTGCAGAGGTTTTAAGAAAAACGTAAAATTTTACGGCAACCAGACGATATGTTGACGTCATTCAGTGGCCGTCCAGGTAAATTTGGAGGTCATGCGGTGGCAGGAAGGCAGCAGCTCAATAATTGACTGATAGGAGGGTCTAGGTCCCCAAAATCGTCTAATGATTAGTTGATTTTAGATCCGGCATAACATCTTAAAGATTTTGTCGATGCCTCCTTGTTGCGTGGTGGTTGTTGTATTTGTGACCGTAGCTTTAGAACCCGTCCTTACCTTGGCTTTGTTTGCTGCCACATATCCATGCAGTTTTTCTGCCTTATAGTACGGCGAGCCATGAGCAGCGAACCATACGTCGAGAGCCTTCTCCCCATGCTGACCAGCGTTGCCAACAGAGAAGATTTGAACATTTTCCGGTAAAGTCTGCAGGATTTCAGACAAGCTGCGACCCAACCGGAAGAATCGGCTCTCCTCAACACCACCAGTGCTGCTGAAAAACTCCTCCACAGTCAGGTCTGTGAGGAAAGACAAAGAAAAGAACCATAAATCTCTTTGGTAAGCTTACAGGGACAGGGACAGTAATATTTAGTTAGATCAGTAACTTTTAGAGGAATCGTATGCTTGAGAATACAATCAAGCAAGTCAGCAAGTTTACTTATAGAGGAAAATTCACACAAAAAAATCAATTGATAAAATATAAGCAAAATCAATAAAATTAAAAGTAAAAAAATTAAAAATAATGAAAAACGTACAAGTACAACCCATTTACTCAGCTTTATAGATTGAATTTGTCTAAAAATGTTTCTGTTTTCTTACATTTGTGTCAATAATTAAACACTCAGAAAAAGTATTTGTTGCCAAGAACATTGTTGACAAAAAGATTGTTCTTTTAAAAAATATTTTTTCATCATGCTTTTATTTTGAAATTATATTTTGAAATACCAGACTTTGCACATTTTTGTGTCGTTTTTATTTCCTGATTTCTATTATTGAATGATCTGGACCAAACGGAAACCAAGCAAAGCAATAATTGACTCTTAACCATTTTTTAAATTAGTTTTATTTTTTTAAGAAATATTTTTTTCTTTGCATTGTTTTTTGAGACCGCTGCAATTAAGAATGAGCTCTTTCTTTAAAAATAATCCACTTAAAAATTATGCTTTAAAAACATTTTATTTTTTCCAAGCAATTTCAGTTTTACCTTTTAATCCAGTTACTAATTATATGATGCGTTTTTACTTTCCCTTGAGTAATACTATTTTAAGGTAATGCTGCTTTTACCTTTCCCCACTTTTCTGCATCTCCAGAGAATTTATGCAGCAATAAAAATAGCTGACATTTGGATAGAAAAGATGACTTAAGCAAGAATGAGAAGGAAAAGACTGAACCCTGTGACCCTGAAGGAGCACTGGGGTCCTGTTTCTCATCACTCTGCCCATAAAAGGTTTGAAAAAGAAATTTAACCTTAAACTGATGAATCACTCTAGGACTCACTGTTCAGGCGAATGGAGGCAGCGTGCAGCAGAGTATCCTGGTACAGCTCTGCAACGTCCACCTGAGCAGTGGAAGTGACGTCGGGCCAGGTGTGGTCAGACACGTGCACCTGGAGCTGATACGAACCAGGAGGAGTTCCTTCTTTGATGCTGAGCTGACCCGAGCTCTGGTTCAGACTGAAAAATCTAAAGAAAAAGAGAAAAACTTCATTCAAGATCTTATCATCTGACAAACTGAAGAAAAAGAAGAAGAAATATAGAAGAATAAAATATTTTGATGTTCCTTGTCCCCTCCCGTAACTCCGCCCCCACATTTGAGCCAAATCAAATGGAAGAATTTAGGCTACAATTTGTCAAGAGGTGGATCAAAGGCAAATAAATGGAAGTAAATACTTTAAAAAGATATTTATTTATGCACACAGAAGCATAAACTGCAGTTCCTTTAAAGCAACACAGATAAAAAAGTCACATTTCTCATTTGTTAATCAAGAATGATTGCAGAGATTCAAATAAAACCAAAACAAAAAATACTGATGAAGAGGATTCATCATTCCTCTTCAGGGATTCAGGACTGTTTCGTTTGCAGAAAGTAAGAAGGGAAAATCAAGGCGTTGTCTGAGGACATTTTGTGTTTGTTTCATTGCTGTTTCCAGAAAAGAAACAGGTTCTTCTTCAGGTTCTTCTTTCCATTTAAAATCTGAGTATTTAAAATCTGAGCGAAGTCTCGACCATACGAGGCTTCTCTGACTAGATGAAGGTCGTTTGTCAAACATGGCTCCATGTGTCAGACTCTTGATCTGGAAAATATTGGCTCTCTGTAAAAGATGATCCAGATTACCCGCCGCAGGGTGATGAAGCTGGTTAACCTCCTCACACGGAGACAACCTTCAGAGTTTAGCCCGGGCGGATTAATTAACTGTTTCTAAGATGAGGCCAAGAGAGTTTGGAATCAAACTGGTGCAAAGGAAACAGCAATTTCTCCCTCATTTAAAGACCCGCTCCAATGAAAATCATTATTTTAGGTGTTTTTAACATGTTCCTGTAGCATTATTCTCATAATGAAGGACATCTATAAAAGCATTTAAGATTAAAACTGCATTTCAGAGTATTTATTTGTTCAAATCATTATGGATCAAGAGCAGATACAAACCCGTGGTGACGCAGCCACTGTCAAAGTCTCCCAGCTCAAGTGATGCATCCACTTGCAGACAAAAAGATCCTTAAAGTCTTCATTTCCCTTACTGAGCTGCCTTAACTGTCAAAAGTGTAGAGCTGGATAGTTCCAATATTGTCGTTTTTTTTGCTACGCTAATGTTAGCTTGGCGTTGTGAGAGGCTGTAAGCGGAGTATGAACAAAGTGAATGAGTGGAAACAAAGGGCTGATGGGAAATTAGCCAATGCTAACTTCTGCGCCAACAACTCAGAGACAAATTTCTAACAAACTCCTGCTGAGCTGCAGAAAATACGTCTTAAATGTATATATAAGGGACTCATCGGACTGCTCCCTTCGTATTTGAGTGTGGCTCTGCAGCGCAGATCTGATGGCTCTTTGCTCTACAGTCTCAGGGCGTCTACTTGAGTGTTTCAAGAGAAAAAAAGAAAGATGGCTTTCAGTATAATGCTGGGTTCACACTGGACACTGAAGCGACCCAGACCGGTGTGCGCTAGCCGTCCGCCCTCTCCTGCAATTCACACCAGACGCGCTTCTGCTGAAGCTTCTTTTTGTTTTTGCCATCATAGGTAAGCTAACAACCTAAAAATATGAAAATATATAATGTATATATTATTATATATTTTATATTATATATAATATGTGCTCCATATTTCTGCTAAGAGGAAGTAACTACTTAGTAGGCCTACACCTCTTTAATTTATCTGTTGTTGAGACAGAGAGAAGCGTTTGAGTGTGTCTGTCTGTGTTTTTTTGTGTGTGTGTGTGTGCTGTTATTATGTTTATTTTCATCTCTACAGTCTGTTTAGATGCAAAAAAATGATTGCATTTGTCAATTGTGGTGTTTTATTGTGAAAAATTGGTTTCATTTTGAAAGGAAACCAGATTTTCTCATGTATCTTGATGTAACTTTCTGCCAGAACAGATGCGGACACGCCTGGTGTGAACCACACTATAGGTTACCAAGGGCGCCCAATGGAAGCGGGATCCGTTCCCTGCTGCTTTGCAGCGCTTCCGGGTCCAATGTAAACCAGGCCTAAGGCACGAAAACTATCTGCAAAAAAACAATTCATCTTTCAAAGCTCATAACTTTGCCACAGTTTGATGTTATAATGATGGAGCAGGAAATGAAACCACAAACCTGTAGCTATTTTCAATTTACGAGTTAAAGTTCAATAAGTTGTCACACACGTGGATGTGCGAAATTTGCTCTCCACATTTGACCCATCCCCTGGGGGAGCGGTGAGCTGCAGACACAGCTGCGCTCAGGAACCATTTTGTGGTTTAAACCTCCAATCCAACACCTTAATGCTGAGTGTCAAGCAGAGAGACACTGAGTCCCATTTTTAGAGTCTTTTGGCATGACTCAGCCGGGATTTGAACTCACAACCTTCCAGTCTCAGGGCGGACACTCTAACACAAGGCCACTGATCTGGTCTTGTTTTATTTTATTTTATTTTATTTATGTTTAGCACATTTTAATCCTATGTCTTGTATAGAGCTCAGTGGATCTCAGTGGGATTTTTTCATGATAAAAATGGTTCAATAAAAATAAAGAACATCACTGGTTTTTTTATTTTGGCTAAAATTTGCCTAATCATAATTAAAAGACCACTGGGAACAATTTTACAATAGAAAAAAATATATTTGGAGTGAAGATTTCAGGAAATCAAGTGAAGCTTTTTCAACTTTTGGGTTTATGTGCTGTTTATATTCACTCCCTGTGATATGACATGTTATGATTGGCCAACTGGGGCTTTTTCTTCTGAACTCTTTCCTATTTTCCTCTGGGTTTTATCTTTTCTATATGTAAATACTCTTCAGCCTAAACCTAATCCATTCTGAGAACAAATTGCTATCTGCTGGATGCACTGATGACAAGCCGCGGTTCACGGATGTGTATGATAATTCTCTCCCAGGTGGTTCCTTTGTTCACGACTTTTCTTGTCGTCTTGTCGTTCCTCCTTGTAGGTATCTCGTTAGAAGAAAAGGTGGCAGGGAGCGCAATCAGGCTTGCCTTTCAATGCGTCCGCATGAAGCTTCACCTCATCAAACAAAATGAGTGCGCCCTTGCCGCGCTTCACTGGGAATTTTCAATACCGCTGGTTATGAAGTATTAATAGCACGGTTCCTGACAAGTCGGAACCCCTCTTCTATCTCTCCATCCTTTACGCTCTCTATTCTCTTTCATTCTTTCTTTGTTTCTTCCTTCAAACTGCCTGTTTCTCTGTCCCAGTTTTATTTTTCCTCTTTTTTTCCTTCTGTCACACCTTTGTACTGTCTGTCTTCTACTTTAAATTTGTCAGTTCCCATGCAGTTTTTATTTGTCTGCCATTTTTCCTTTTTTGCCTCTCCTGCTGCGCGTCACACAAAAGGGAAACTTTAAAGCAAATCTTTGCTGTGTAAGTTCTGACACACCATAAATCTGTTTAACATCTGCCTTTCTCTGGTTTCATTCAACCCTCATGACAGTTGTCTCAGCAGCAGTCTGCACATTCTATCACATGCAGCTTAGTTACGCATCTTCATTTTTACTATAAGATAAAAGCCTAAATTTGACCAACTTGTCTGTTTTTAATCAAACTTATTTTTTTCTGCATTTCTTTGACTTTCATAGTTTTTAATTACTCCATTGTTTAGTACAATTGAAAACAGTTTAATCTGTATTTTACTTTGTTTTGCCTGTTGCATTCATCTTCCTGCTTCTTTGCTTTTAACTCCAGATGACTGGATTTCATCTTCCTTCAGTTCACTTTTTAAAAATAAACTAGAATTTTACACATTTCTTAACATTATCCTGCGCTCAATGAAGAGAAGCTTCAGCTAAATTAGTCAGAGGATCCATGAACATAAAAGAAGTAATTTCACATTGAGATTTGTGGAACTAACTCAGAAAGCGAGGTGATGCAGGCAACCCATGGTTGACCTCTCAATTATGGGACATGTTGAGCTTCAAAGGATATATTTGTCATAATCTGCAGATATTGTCGTGTTTAGCGTTTGAAGGGTTTAAGATTTAAATAGCCTCTGTTATAAATGGAACTTCAGAGTGTGCGGATCCTAAATTTGGTCATCATCAAGGTGCAATATGTACAAGAATCATATCTTTATTGAAATACTTTTGGGTTACAGTGGATACTATTTTTTTTTTTATCAATACTTCTTTCAATTTCACATATTTTCTTGGAAATTTCTTTTCAGTTAACAGTATTACGTAAACAAAAAAGAAGATTTATAGTTGTGCACAGACTATTGTCATATTTAGGTGAAAAAAATACCTAAACAATACCATCCAATATCTCTGATTTAGTATGTAATTGTGCTTGTCTAAAGCACTGGCTGTATATGAGTACTGGACCGAGTGATGTCACCCATAGAAAATGACTTGCTTCCGGCTCCAACAAAACAAAGTGAATTCAATCGCCATTTTTTCAATGCTGAAGCCAGAACTCGTCAGTAAGCAGTGATTGGTCCAAGTTGGTCGACGTTTCTATGGCAACCACTCTTCAGGATGGAGCTCCTGCCACTTATGAAATCTTTCAAATGTTTCGAATATTGGACATGGAGCCCAGCAGGCACCACCTACTTTTATCGACACATCTGATTGGTCAGTTTAATACATTACAGAAAAATATCTTGAAAAAAATAATAAGGATTAGCAAAGCAAAAATGGTGATTCTGACAAATATAATACAGTAGCTGTTTATTTCTTAATAGAAATCTATGGGATTTTGGCTTCTTGGAGTCAGCGGGTACTTTCTGTTTGGAATGCCTGGGAGGAGGAGTCACGCAGTCCCGTATAGAGACAATGGTCTCAATGGAGTATCAGGCTCATTGTGGTAAAGAACTACATCCCATCCATGTTATTTACATTGGTCTTTATATTAGTCATCTTTTACTTCCTTGCTCACTTTGACTCAACCATCTTTGCTTTCACTTTCATTGCTGCATTTAAGTCACCTCTGCAACCTTGTCAAAGTCTAACCAGATGAGACCGGGGTACCTGTTTGTTTTGTCTTCAAAGCGGTACACTTTCTCGCTCCAGTCATCAAGGTCAGGAGACTGAATTTGTCCGAGTGGTGTCACTGGGAGAATACCTGTCAGGAGGTGGAACATCAAAGACAAAATTAAAAAGGGCATTAGCTAATGTAATTAGTCATGGATACAAAAAACCCCTGTGGTATGGTAAGACCCCAACATGAAGAGTGAAGGAGAACATGTGGGAGCTTCTTTAAGGAGATAAGACTTCAAGCTGCACCTTTTTGGATGCATGTTTGCCCATGAGGGAGGTGAGCACTCACAAAAAGTACAAGTTCTGTGCCTCTCCCTCCCTCAAAACCCCAAGCAGTGTTGTAATCTCTTTAGCCATGAAATCTGTGTTTCTTTCAAAATGTTTGTGTGCCCACCAAAGTTTGGAGTAAAGCTGGAGTTAATTGTTTTCTTGAGTGCATGCTGTCGAGGTTCTGGACGGATTCGTATTAAAATGTTAATGCACTTCATGCGAAAAGACCCCGGAGAGGGAATCCACAAAAATACATTATAGAAAACTTTAGTTTTTCATCAAATTACAGCCGGCTGACAGATGGTATGAAGCACTAAATAAGTGATGTGAGCTGCAGCGAGAGGCTTTGAGCATTCAACTGTGACAAGTACAATCCTTACAACATGAACATGCAGCGCTCGAGAGGTGGTGGAAGAACACCAGAGAAGCTGAAGGTTAGCCAGGCCATCTGTGATCAAATAGTCTGAAGATCAACTGGGACAATCCATTATGAGTGAATGACAAATGTTATGTTGTGCTGCTATCAAAAGGTTGGCTTCAAGGAAAGCAGCTCGGCTCAGCTCAGCCATGTTTCACCTTGAAGCTCACAAATGATCCGTACATAATACAAATTCAAACTTCTAAAAAGGATTGAAAATTTTGTATGGGACTCACGCAGAAAATGGCTTTAGTTCATATCTCAAAATGTTTGTTTACTGTGATAAATGATAGAAATAAAATCAGTAAAAGCTTAATTTTTAGCTAAGGTCTTGAACATTTTTGAAGGACAGAATGATATAAAAATAGGGGAAAACATAGACCAAAACTGTAAAAAAAAAAAAAAAAAAGCATTTTTTTTTTTGTTTTCGTGTTTTTTTAAATTATAAATAGTGATTTTTACTTAGAATTTATTAAAATTGTATTTACATTTCTAAAATTCCTCAGTTATGTGCTTTTCTGTTGAATATAACTCCACCTGGCTTGTTGATCCCAATTTTTCACTATTTTAGTTGCTGCATCTTGGTCTATATCACCTGATTTCCGTTGAAAGTCCCATCATGTCTCACTTTTTTCATGTTGTAAAAGGCATTTTCGCCTTCCATCCATCCATTTTCCTGACCGCTTTGTCCCTTTCGGGGTCGCGGGGGTGCCGGAGCCTATCCCGGCTACTGAAGGGCGAAGGCGGGGTACACCCTGGACAGGTCGCCAGTCTGTCACAGGGCCTCAATCACACACTCATTCACTCACACATTCACACCTAGGGCCAATTCAGAGTCACCAATTAACCTATGAAGCATGTTTTTGGACGGTGGGAGGAAGCCGGAGTCCCCGGTGAAAACCCACGCATGCACGGGGAGAACATGCAAACTCCACACAGAAAGGTCCCAGCCGGGATTTTGAACCGGGGCCTTCTTGCTGTGAGGCAAGAGCGCTAACCACTGCGCCACCGTGCAGCCCCATTTTCGCCTTATTGTGGCTAATTTATTTAACTTTTTGTCTTCTGTAATTGTGTTTCCTTAACAATGAAACAACATCAACAAATTTTGAGGATTTGTCTTGGGTAAAAAAAAAAAAAAAAGATCTACCATCTCAACTAGAGGCCCTTCTTTTGTTTAAAAGGTTACGTCAAGTGAAAAATGTAAGGTATTCTTCTTTTCTTGCCAATTGATGCACAAACTTTTTTTTATTATTCCACAGAAAATTCTGCAGGATTAAATAAAGCCCTGCCCTTTTCAGTTTTTGCTTCAGCCAAGAGCCTCAGACACAAATTCAAAAGATTTAAGCAGACCCAAATGTTGACCAGATGAAACACTGACATGTGCATACCAGACAGACATGTGCATTTTATATTTTACTGGACTGAGGTATTAAAGGTTTGTCTAGTGGCTCAGCATCAATGCAACATATTGTGTTGGTTGTCTTGGAGTGCATATTCTGGTCCCAGACCAAGAACCACTGACCAGGCCTGGAAACCGCTGACCCAGACCAGGAAAACAAAATCATAGTTTATAGAGTTTAACACATGGAAGAATACACATCCAAACTTACCTTCAAAACTGTAGACAATGAAGTGAATATGCCCGGGTGAGTGCGGGTGGTCATTTCTGTCTCCAATGACAACCGTCAGTGTGCTTGTTGAGCTCATTGGAGGAGAGCCGCTGTCAATCATAAGAACCGGGAGGCGGTACTCTTTCTGTCGCTCTCGATCAAATGATCTAAGGGCGGTGATGGCGGCGCTGCCATTCCGAAAGTCAGTCAGATTAAAATTGGTGGCGTCAGACGTGAGCATGAGGAGCCGCACCGAGAAGGGACTACCATTGGTGGAGGTGTCACGGTCAGTGATGTGAAGAAGGAAGGAGGTTTCATTCATTCGTACCGCCTGGGGTGCTGGAGTGTTCTCCCAAACAACAGGTTTGTAAGAGGCTTCAAACTCAGGGCCATTGTCGTTAATGTCAAGTACTGTAACCATGACGATGGCAGTGCCCATCAAGGGCGGATGACCAGCATCTGTAGCAAGAACCATAATCTTGTGTTGAGAGATTTTCTCCCTGTCCAGGGAATTGGCCACAACCACCCATCCAGACTGGTCCACCAGGAACTGGTTGTAGGGATCTGAGTCCTTTGAAATACTGTAGGAAAAACGCCCATTTTGTCCTGAGTCTAGATCGGATGCTGTAACCTGAGCAACAATCGTTCCCACAGGGACATCTTCTGACATAGCAGGTGACTCATAGAACTGAGGGAAGAAGACAGGCGCATGGTCATTAGAGTCCTCCACTTGAATGAGGCAGTAGGCTAAGCTAAAAAAGTCATTATCTTCAGCCTTTAGGGTCAGATTGAAAGTCCTCTCCTGAGGTTTTTCAAAGTCCACCTTTTTCTTTAGTTTTATCACCCCACGTCTGTTAATTTTGTCTGTCTCTATGAAGAACTTTCTGTCTTGGTCGCCACCAACAATGCTGAAGGTTACAACTGCGTTTTCACCCCGATCTCCATCTGTAGCAGAAACTACAAGAATTTCAGTGTTCACCTCCAGGTCCTCAGTCACCTGAAAGACATAAAGAGATGTTATTTTTGTATGTTGTTGATAATGCTGAGAGTCTTCAGGAAGGGAAACTCACCTGAGCAGAGTAGACCCTCTGAGTAAAAACGGGCGGGTGGTCGTTAACATCTAGAACCATGATGGTGGCTGTCCCTGTCCCGGACAAACCTCCCCCATCACGGGCCTCCACCACCACCAGATATTTGTCCTGCACCTCCCGATCCAAAGAGCGCAGAACCGTGTAGATGGTTCCAGTGGTGGTGTTGATGGAGAAGAGGTTGAGATTGATTTCATTCCGAATGTTCTTGATGATGCTGTAGGTGAGCATGGCATTCCTGCCCTCATTGGGGTCATCCAGGTCTGTCGCACGCATCTCCATAATGGAGGTATCTGCTGGCGAGTTTTCAGGAACTTGACCAACAAAACATCCGTCAATTTCCAGAGCTGGGCATGGAAAGAAAGGTGCATTGTCGTTGATGTCTTTGACTTCTAGAAGCACGTCAGCGAATCCCGTTAGCCCAGCTCCTCCTTCGTCAGTGGCGAGGACGAGGAACCTCCATGCAGGGCGGTCTTCGCGGTCAAGGCGACGCTGAGCATAGATTCTTCCAGTGCGTTCGTCAATGGTAAACTCACTCCCCGCTCCTTGGCCGTGGAGGGAGTAGCGGAGGGCAGTCTGGTCAGCTTCTTGATCTGGATCTGTAGCTGAAACCTACAAAAATGAAGAGGTTTTACCATGTGGTCTTGAAAGTAAAATAATGTTGTGGAATTAATGTCTAGGACTTCTTATCATTTCACAATCCGGAATCAAAACAGAATGCACAATGATCGGTACAATGCCAACCTTTAAATTACCTCTCCAATCATCTTTTGATCAGTTATAAAAGTGTTCCCTGTGGTCTTTAATCCTGATTATGCCCTTTTTAGTCAAAATCACTGAAGTGATGTCATTTTCTAGGACGTAGTTTCTGCAGAGCAACAGTAGTTCATCAAAATTCCGCTTTGAGTTGTGGATAGAATTGGTGTGGAGTAAACCTGCACTTAGATCCCATCATACCTTTGTTTACACTCTCTTCCACTAGCTTACAGCCCATCATAACCCCAACCTAACATTAGTGGTGCAACAAAAGTGGTGAGTAAATTTGAAACTATCTAGCTGTGCAGTTTTGAGCCAGAGCCAGAACACATACATGGATCTATGTCTGCAAGTGGATGCATCCGAATGGAGTGGAGTTCTTGTGGCCCGCCGACTATAGTCTGTAAGTAACAACTACAATCTTTTTCAAACTGCATTTTTTGTCTGCTCCTCATTTACAATAATTTGTATGGTGAAATACTCAGAAATTCAATTTTAATCTTCATTTCTTAATATATGTCCTTAATCATGAGAAACATACTATAAGAACATGTTGAAAACACTAAAAACACAATTTCCAATAGAGTGTCTCTTTAATTTCCTAAGGAATTGGCTGTTTTTCATTACATGAGCTGGAACAAAACACATTTTCCTCGCAGGTAAATATAGCTCTGTCATCACCATTTTGTTGTAAGCTGGTCAAAGGTGAGATGTAGACAATTCACTACACTTCAGTAGCATTTGTTTTCTTGGAAAGAAACAATTTCTTTTTGCTGTTGTTCTGTCTCGCCTTATCTAAACAGCTGAAAAGCTATTTTACTGTGAAAAGTGTCAACCCCAGCAACTAGGGCACACAACAGGGAACTGGTTGCAGTAGCTGCCCCTGTACACACACACTCCTCGGCAAAGGAATAAATAATTCTCTGTAGCTTTGTCCTTCTGCTTAATTAACCTGCCTTTTTGCTATCTCTCTGAACGAGGGGACAAGAGCAGCACCACCGAGACGAGCTCACATCTGTCACCGAGACACACAATGCAATTAAAAGTTAATAGACTCCGACAAAGGAAGAAAAAGTACACTTTTACCCTTTCTTCTCACCAGAGGGTTTGTTTACAGAAACCTTTGAAGTTCTCCCCCTTCCCCTCCACAGCCACCTCCCAAATGTTGACTCCCTGCATTTCCTGACAATGTGATGCAGGAACACGGCATTAGAGATGAGTGGTAGTGGCACCACAGAGGATGCTGTCGCACAGGTGAAGTCAAGAAATATTCATTTCAAATTGGATTTCCTCCTCTGTTCACTATCTGCTGAATTGTATTAGTATATGGGGCTGGGAGCTGCATGGGGTGGGGGGCAGCTGTTTGGCGTGCACTAGAAAAAAAACTATTGGAAGCTTTAGAGAAGAAACGAATGCGCAGCAAATCAATTTGAGCGAGCGAGGGGAAGCAGGCCCAGGTTGAGGACGAGGTGACACATTCCCCTTTCTTGCCCTTCTAGACGCACCTCCACATTCTTAATCTGATTAAGCTTGGCGGCATATGTAAATTACTGTGAATTACAGAAGATGGGTGTGACAAAAGGGGAACGAAAGCCACAGAAGAAAGGGGTCAATGCTGACTTTGTGGAGGCAACTTTTGAAACAGTGGACACTTGGTTTCAGGAGGATTCAGTTACAACAAACCTGAGGGCCTCCTTCAGCTGTGGTTGTGTTAAAAATGTGTTTGTGTAAAGAGATCAGATCTCAGCTGAGGTGTTGCTTCAGGCTAATTCCCCTGCAGAGCGTAACCAACACCATCAGATTTTCCTGCAGTAAACCTAATAGATTTTCATATATTGCTATCATAAACTTTGGTGAGAGTTCTAGTGTTTTTAGATTTTCTTTTGCAAAGTTCTCTGGGAGAAAATTTGATTTGTAGCTATAGTTAAAAAGAAGCTAATGAAAACATTTTGTCAAGCCATCTATTCATTCCTTTTGCTGTACCACCTCATAGGGTTCCAGTAAGGCTGAAATGTATCGCAGCATGCACTTGGAGAAAGAAAACTTAGCATTTTTAATGTAGTATTTGTGTTTAAAATGTAATATTTTCATCTTAAAGGGGCATGAAAATCAACTTTTTGAGTTTATCAGTGTATCATACTGTTCATACCTTACTATAAAGAACCCCAAAGTGGTATTTTGATCACACATTTCTGAGTATTCTTGTGAAAACCGGCACTCGCAACAGCAGCCCCTTCCATACTCACGAAAATGAGCGGGTTCTCACATGCTGACATCACAAAGTTAGAACCACCCCCTCCAGGAAGAGCCCGCTCTGCCCCCAGGCTAGCACAAATACTTTCTCCACAAAGCTAGCGGTGATCAGCTAGCTTTGCTAGCATGTTGGGATGGATTGTGAACGTATACAAGAATGGCGCAAGGAGTTGGGGAAATTGGGAAGATGGCAGGAGAAAGGGAGCAGACTATTCCTGGTGGGGAAAGGGAGCAGACTATTTCCTAGTAGAAAAAGAGAGAAGACTATGTCCTGGTGGAGAAATGGAGCAGACTATTTCCTGGGGGAGAAAGGGAGCAGACTATTTCCTGGGGGAGAAAGGGAGAAGACTATTTGCTGGTGGAAAGAGCGAGCGACAAATTGGATAAACTGGTTGGAAAATGAATTACTAAGAAAAGGCAGAAAGGTGCGTGTGTAAAATATTTTTGATAAGGAGATTGATGATGCTTCAAAGAGAAAAGGAACATTCATAGCCAGTGTTAATCAGAACAACGTTCTCATCCTTTCAATAAATCCTGAAATGCTAATTTGTTGTTGTATTGGCATTTTTTGACTAAATATCACTGCAGAATTTACCCATTAGCCATCACCATTCTATCTGTGTCAAATTTTGGGGATAAATACCCAGACTGCACTGTATGTACATCAATGAAAAAAATGTATTTATATATTTTTTGTTTTTCTTCGTGGACACGCTGACAAAGACTGCTGTAAGCTGATGTCATGAAATGGGCCCCACCCTCAAGGAGCAAAAGGCGGTGCTGCAGAGATCGAGTCGCTTTACTTCCGAGTATGAAAGGAGTTCCCAAAAATTGCTGATATTTCATAAATGTTTTTTTTAGTGTTTTAAAGGTAATTTATGATCATATGGACAAAATTTACTCAGAAAAACGTACTCAGAAAAAACATGGTATGGCTTTTTTAATCCAAATTTACAAAAAAACTAGGTCACTGCCATAATTTGTTTCAGTTTAGTTTGAATAGATTAATTCAGTGCTTTTTATTTTTTGTAAAACAAACAAACACCCACCTCCAATATGAAAACAGGAAGCTGGGTGAGCTCCTCCGTCACAGCTGCGTGGTATTCAGTCTGACTGAAGACCGGCGCCTCGTCGTTGCGGTTGACCACGTGAACCAGCACCAGAGTCTCATTCTCCCACTTTCCATCGGACGCCACCAGCCGGAGCTCATACTGCTGCTCCATCTCATAATCAAGAGGCTGGGCCACAAAGATGGTTCCCACTTCAGGTTCCACGTCGAACGTCCCCATGGTGTTTCCCGAGGTGATCTGGTAGCGCAGTTTGGCGTTGGCGCCTGAAAGAAAGAACAATTATCCAGTTTATAAACTGTTGATTTCTGATCCACCACTTTTTATTTGAGCTCTTGAAATATATAAAGAAGGTTATAAAAGGAATTTAGGACAACTAAACAAAGAGAAAGAACTGCTCTGCTGAAAATATCTCCAAATATTTTAACACCATTTCTTGTTTAAATCAAAACACCAGGGCTGCAGTTAAAATAAATATGCAAGTTCTGATAGCAAAATATATTGGAGTTCTACCGACATTTCTTGCAACCCAGAGCACCTCAGGCAAAAGAACAGTGCTACTAATTTATCCAGACTTGTCTATCAGAGTTTTTACTGTGAAAGAATTTTTATAAATGTTATTGGAGAAACTGTAGACAGACACAAGGTATTTATCCAGTATGTATCCAAAAATTTGACTGGCAGCAGGAAAACATGCATACAAGCACACACAAACTGTGTGGACAGCAGCAACAAATACCAGACATGAGAGGAGAAATCCATGCATCTCCCTCACAGTGGGACTCATTAGACACTCTCCCGTCCACACTTCCTGCATCTCAGCCTCACAGACGCTCAGCTGCAAACAGAGGTGTTATTCCGTTGCCTCAAAAAACATGAAATATGCTTAAAATGATTTCCTAGAGACAAACCAGAAAACTTACCCTAAACTTTAAATCAGATCTAAGTTTTTATCTTTGCAAAGTGCTTTTTTTATTTTCTACTTTTTAAGTATTTAACCTGCCCGCCATTTTTTACTTTAAATTTTAGTCAATTATTTCCATCTTTTAACTGAGTTTCTAAACATCTCTCCTTTGTTTTGTCGCGTCTTGTTCATCAAAGTGCAACAAATGGACATTATGTGGTTATATAAGTGCAAATATGTTATTTATTATTCACAACTGCAACACTACATCACTCTATGGTTGGGGTCTGTAAGCTGAATCTCTTATTTTTTTATAGAAAAATACTAATACTTGAATAAATCACAAGTTTGAGTTATTGTTTCAGCTAACAAACTTTGTCATTGAAGTTTACAAGTCGAATAACTGAGCAAAAAAAATGAGAAAAACCTTCAGAGTGATCAATATTTTTATATTCATTCAAATGTTTTTACATTTTTTTAAGTTGGATTCTACATCAATGTTAGGATATTTATAATTGATACTAAAAAAATAAAAAAAATAAAAATGAAGGTCCGCCAAAGTTGCATTCATAGAAAAATGTCACTTTTGACTTTCTGGCATTTTTTATTCAAATAAACCTGCTGTAGCAGGACGATCTTATTTGACACAAGATGTATTCTGTGTTGAAAAGAACTTGCATGTCTTGTTGTCCAAAGTAAAAGAAATTAAAATTATTTTACATAAGAATGTTGTAATCCAATTATTCTAATTATTTAAAAGCTACAATTTATAAATTGATTGTTTAATAGCCATAAAAACATAAAGTGTAATTTTTAAACTTTGGTCCATAAAAAATTGACCCAAATGGCTCTTTAAGCATCAAAAGTCTATTAATATCATTTAGTGACACTGGCTGTACATATTTTTGAATTTAAACTGCAAAAATTGAATCTAAAATAAAAAAAAGACACTTGTTTCGAGACAGAATGTCTCGTTTTTAAGAAATATCAGGAACGTTTTTCAACTGCAAAATATTTTTAGCTTAAGAAAATGTGACTACAATATTTTTCTTAGGAGAAGAATTCATGGTAGGACTATTTTCTTTCCCTATTTTGCTTATTTAAATTAATTTAGTCAAATTGTAAGATTTTTTTTAACTTATAAAAGGCCTGTTTGCACTGTTCATAGTTTAAATTCTTTATTTTTTTATATTTATATTCTAAACCTAACTTTTATATATTATTTTAAACACCTTGAAAGAATCCTAACTTCATTAAACGTGGTCAAAAGAATAAAGAAAATTCAATAAAGGAAATTCTGATCCTTTTTCCATTTGTAGACTTCCTCTGCCCTTTCCTCTCTTTGATTCATCCTTTCCGTTTGTCCGTTTCCCTCTCTTAAAGAAGTCAAAAGATGCCAACACATAAATCAACACAACATGAACACACATGCATGTGTGCGCACACAGATGCATGCTCATAGCCCAGAGGCAGGTCTGCTTGCATCCAGCTTGCTCTCCCATTTTTGCAGCACCAAGGAGACTTTAGGAGACAAACACCATCTGTGGAGACGTGGAGGACCTTCATTACGACACTGGGTTGTGCATGTGTTTGTGTGTGTGTGAGGAGAAACTTAAGTGCACCGGTCCATCACAGCCTTTAGGCGCGATCCATCGTGACACTCGCCGAGCCGCTCGGTGCTCGTGTGTAAATGGGAGTGTGTGTAAATGTGTGTAAGGGGAGTAGCTACAGTGGTTTTTGCCTAAGGCGGCCTCCCTAATGATCAGTGTGGCCATATGGTGTTACCCCCACCACGTACACACACACTGACACACACACCCGCGTACACACACGTGCACACTAGGGGATAGGTCTGATTTAATTCACAGCATAGCAGGAGACCCCAAATTGAGATTAAGGTCAGATCTCTGCTCCTCATGAGATAGACCTGAGGGTACAGTTGTCCCTGAGCATCGACTGCAGGTCATCACTCTGAAGGACTCAACTTATTACGGAGGGAAGTTTTTTTTTTTTTTGAACCAGCATAAAAAAATCACATGTTGATGCCTCAAATAGCTGCAGTTTTAATGACTAGAGTTGGGGTTCACTGCAGTTTTATACATGATTTTAAAAATAACAACAGTGTTGATAGAACTGTGGCTTCCAAAAAGGCTCACAGCTACAAGTTTTTCCTTCACATAAATTAATGTGGTGGCCTGGTTAAGCATTAAATAAGGGATGCTAATGTTCTCCTATGAGATTTTAGCCACATTTATACGAATTACTGAATTGACTAGATTTTAATTTCCTCTAAATTGTAATCAGTGTTTAAGAACTTGGTGGTTTTTTTTTTTTACAAGTTTTTGTGGCATTTCTTCACAGTATCACCAAAAGTATTTGCTCAATTATCCAAATGATCAGAATCAGGTGTCCTAATCACTTAGCCTGGCCACAGGTGTATAAAATCAAGCCCTGTTTTTTTTTACAAACATTAGTGACAGAATGTACTCAAAGCAAGATCCATAAAGAGATGGATGACAGAGTCTAGTGTGGATGAACTGGACTGGCCTGCACAGAGTCCTGACCTGAACTCAATAGGACATCTTTGGGATGAATTAGAGCAGAGACTGAGAGCCAGCTCTTCTCCACCAACATCAGTGTGTGACCTGACCAATGCGCTTTTGGAAGACTGGTCCAAAATTCCTATAAGCACACTCCTCAACCTTGTGGTTCCCAGAAGAGTTGAAGCTGTAAAAGCTGCAAAAAGTGGACCGACGTAATATTGAACTCTATGGGTTAGGAACGGGATGGACCTTCAGTTCACCTGTGAGGTAAAGCAGGTGAGTGGATACTTTTGGTAATATAGTGTATGAAGAGAAAATGCTTTTCTGAGTATTTCTTTGATCAAATAACTGATAACTGTTTGAAAAATAGAGCATTTATGACATAGAAAATACGCAGAGCTCCATGCTCTGATGCATCCACTTAGACGACTAGATCCATGAACATGTTTGTTTTCCTTGTCTGAGCTGGCATCTGACTCAAAATGGTACTGTTGCACCGCTAATGTTAGGTTAGAGGTTTAAGGGGCTGTAAGCTAGTGGGAGAGCGTGTAAACAACTCTGAGGCAAATTTCTACAGTCACTCTGCAGAAACAACAGGATTTTTGATTTTGCTTAAAAATGGCATAATCATAACTTAAAGACCACTGCAAACACATTTAATAGAAGTCCACTGCCATGTAAATCTGTAAAGTTTGTTGTTAGCTCTATTTAAATGTAAATTAAATAGATTCTTATTAGACAAAAAATAAATAAGCTAGATAAGAGGACTGTTTTTTTCTGTTGCTTACTTGTATTGGGTGTTATTTTGCATGCTTTTACAAAGTTTGTGTCTTTTTTTAGATTTTCTTGTCCTCCTGTATTTCATATTTTAAAGACTACCTAGACTAAATGTTAAATCATGCAACAATCTTTGCCGTTGTGCACATTGATAGGTGTGGATGCAGAAAACTTGTTTTTTCTGGATATCAGGTGCTGCAGCCCAGTGAGTGCAGTCTGACCCCTTTAAAACTCAAAACTTTGTCAGTAGGGAAACTTTTGTTAGCTTTTTATTTATTTATTTATTTTCTCCAGTTTCCTCAGAAAAGCCCAAATAATTTCTCTTTGGAGCGATGAAGAAAGTGTTTTTGAGTTTGAATGGAATCTGCATTAAATTAGGAGCGAGCGTGCATGATTGTGTGTCACACTGTGAGTTCTATGATGGATTGGGGACGATGGCCCTCTAATGTAAGCTGGTGTAAAGGCTCCGCCTCCATGCAACCTTGAGCAGAATGAGTTGGCTCCAGCCACAGCTGTAGCTTTTGATGTGTCCTCGGTCACAAAGATGATGAGGTTCAGCTTACACTACTGTGTAAATAAGAAGCAATTTAGAACCTTACAGGTGCAATTTTTAACCTTAGATTGTGTTTTTCAACATTTTCTACACTAATTTTTGTGTTGTTTTCTTTAAAAAAAAAAGAGCACCTACCTTGCAGACCCTCACATGCTGACACAGACATATTTAGTCATGCATAACATGGATAACATCAATGTTTATTGCCTGGGCTTTGACCTAATTGCACTTGCGCTCCTACTGAGCTTTCCTTTGGGAGAGATCATGCTAAACTCCCACCAAGCGGGAATTAATTCAGAGCCTACATTGGAGGCAATGAACAGCAGGATAGTTTTCTGGCGAGCCGTGTGGCAGCAGGCGTGCGGCGCAGGAACGAGCAGAGTGCCGAGCGCTTAAGTACCCCATCATAATCTAAAAGGTGTGCTGCAGAAAGAGGAGCTTTGGCGTGGGGATGCAGACTCAACTTGGCTGACAGGCTTTAAATTATTTATCAGACATGTTACTCATTCTGACTGGAATATGTTTGGATTAAAACTAGCAATCTGGGCTCGCCAGATCCAGCAGCATCACCTCAGATACGTGACCGGCCGCTCACACATTCGTCAGTATCACTCACTGCAGGGCCCGTGCGTGTTCACTAAACCCAAAGGCGACTCTTAACTCAAAGACCAGACTCAGCAGAAATGAGGAAAAAAATCCGCTTGATCTCATTACCAAATACTCCTAGTTCTGCAAATTTTCTTCCAGCAGGACCGAGTGGATTCAGAAAACACACCAGCGACAAAAGCTGCAGGCTTTAATCAGCTTTAGGACCAGACAGGAGGTGTAGTAATCTTAACCCACCTCTCATATTCCCTCCACCTTTGGGTGCTGAAATAAAAGCAGAACTTTGTGAATGTGTGTAATTGGTTTGCTGGGCTGGTGCTTTGCGGTTGGGTGGAAGGTCACGGGTCCTTCAGCACCTGTCAGCTGTGGTCATTATGTTCAACACACCCATAGCTTTAGCCAAGGTGACTGAAGCCGCTCCAGAGGACGCAACCTTCAGTAAAGTTTACAGCTCATCTACTCTCAGACGGCAGCTTTAACTCTTGAATCAGTGACATTTGAGGAGCCTCTTGGTGTCTGGAGCTTTTTCACATCAGCTGACATCCTGAAGTCTTACGAAACAGACATAAAACAGGTTCTGTCACCCATACCTCAATACTGATTTTGAAGACTCACTCTTGATCAAAATTGTGTTTTTATATTTAGGAAATGAAGCTCAAAAATGCCTTTTTGAGTATTCCTTTTCTCAAAACGTTGTGAATCAGGAGAAGGTGAAAAAATGTGGTTTGAAAAAAACCTCCCTTCCCTCCATCCAGGTCCTGGATAAAGGGAAGGTCAGAACCAATAATCCTCTCCATCTGATCTGTTTTAACAAAATGAAACAATTCATCCCCTCAAATACTTACATCAAGTGGATCTGGCTCTAATTCTTGTGTTCAGGCTGAACTAAACCACCAGTCTCAACAGATCTACGTCTGTTGTGTGTGTGTGTGACAGAAATAACAGCTCAGGATTAAACCTGTCTTTTTTTCCACTCATGAGAGCTGACTCAGCAGAGATCAGATCCTCAGTTTTAGTTAATCCCACTCATACCTCCCACCTTTCTGCAGTTTGGAAGGTTTTTAGAGGGGTGGGGGTAGAGCCAGGATGGATGACTCTCCACATCCTAGTCTCTGAAATCCCATAGGGAGTAAGGTTGAAGGTTGTTTACTAATTACAACAGCTTCTCTGGCAACACACACGCATCAGAGGGAGAATCAGCAGGTCTTTGCCATCTTAGCATCATTTAATCCCATGTTCAGCGTCTTTCTGAACCTCACAGGGATTAGTCTCAGGGGAATGAGTGTTAACGGAGACATTTCCAGTAACAAATGCACTTAAGAGAAGCAAAAGAATAAAGAAAGCTCAGGCTCACATATCATAGAAGGACTATTTTTGGAGTTCCAAATCACTCACACTTAGTGTGAAATGATTGAATCGTTTTAAATGTCTCAAAAAACAAGAAAAACGAAGTTTGAAAAAAAAAAAAAAGTTTTTTTTTTTGTTCTTTTCTTCTACTACCTTTCTGAGGTTGCCACAGTGAATCATCAGCCTCCATTGAACTGATCCTCAGCCTCTACATCCATGAATCTCCTATGTTCTTCCTGGTAACTCCGACCTCAGCATCATCATGATAACATCCCTCTTCTCAACGTCTCCAAACCATCTCAATCTGCTTCCCTGATCTCCAAAACATCCAACATGAGCTGTTCCTCTGATAGATTCATCATATCCATCCTCGTCACTTCAAAAGAGAACCTCTACATCTTCATCTCTGGCTGCTCTCACTACAGTCTTCTACATCTTTCATTTCTCATCACACATAAAATCTTCATCCACTCGTTTCAACCTTTTGCACCTGCCTCTTCACCTCTTTCCAACACACTCCATACTGTTGACCCTAGAACTTAAAGTCCTCCTTCACTTCTGCTCCCTGTAAACTCATCTGTTCTCTTGAGTCTCATTTACACACAGATATTCTTCACTTTGTGCTAAGTCTCTCTATACTTCTGTCCGTTCTCTTCTTTTTATTCAGTCCCACTTTTTCTGAGCCAACTTCTTTTCTCACTTCTGAACTTCTTCGCTGCACCACCAAGTCTCCAAGTCCAAGTCTCCTTATCTGCTTTCCTCTCACTTCAGCTGGAGCTGTCCAGTCATCGGAGAACATTCTGATCACGCAAATCCTCGTTCTTTTTGTTAAACTTCCACTACTTGGTTTTCTGCTCTGCCCTTATCCTCTTCATCATCTTCATGCCACCATTCTATGTTGTTTGGCTACATTCTCCCCAGTCACAACATTCATTTAAAGTTCCATTTCCAGGAACATCATTTCTTCTTTAAAAGTTTAAATGAAAAAAAAAGTCACTAAAGAGGTGTTACAGATCGGGATTTACAGCTTTGGTAAATGTTTACACGTAAATTCACAACCTTTAGAGAGTAAGGAGACCGTTTCACGAGAAACCCTCTGCTTGAATTTCAAAGTGCTCACTTCTATAATATGTGAAAAAAATAAAAAAATAAAATGCCCTACATTGGACCATACACATACTAATGACCTCAAATACAAATATGCTGAAATAGTGGGAAAAGAATTAAACAGTTGTCAAATAAGCACGGTGTAAGCACTGGGGTCAAAAAGAAAAAACGACTTCCCCTCAGCAAAGACTTTAACGTCTGTGAAAACTCTCATAGTCTGTCGATCACTTTAAAATTATCAAACTCAAAGAAATAAGAAATGTTGCTACTGCTACTATTTTTAGTCATTACATTGTTATTATCAGGATTACATGCTGCTCTTGTAAAGTTTGTATGGATTTGTGCGTTTTTGCACCCACTGCTGCTATTTATCAACACACATTGTGTGGAACTCTGAATAAAAAAAAAATAATAAAACTTGAGAGACTTGGAACCGACAACAAAAACCAGCTGCTATTATGAACGGAACAGAAACGGAGAAAGAGACGCTTGTTTTTTTTTTCCTCTGATATTTTTGATTTTCTTTTTTTTTTTTAGCTCCTGCTGCTTATTGGTTTTGAGCGGAGGAGGAAGACGAACGAGGGACAAACACAAACAAAGAGACAAACATCAAAACTGCCGACCTCAAGGGAGCAGCAGCACTCGCTAACGAGCTGCGACAGCGAGCGAAGAAGAGGGAGGAGAGGAAGAAAAGAGGAGCAGGAAGGAGAGACAGTGAGGAGACGAGGTGAGAAGTCAGAACAAGAAAAAAACTGCAAAAAAAATATGCAAAAAGACAAAGTAATTACAAAATTCCGAAATCTTTAGGCCTCACTATTACAGCTAAAAAATCATAGTAAGTAATAATAAAACACAAAGTTCCAGAAAAAAACTTTAAAACCTTCTTTTATTTGTTTACAGCAGTGAGAAGAGCAACAAAGGAGTCATGTTCTTAAAAAAGAGAGAAATTATGTAAATAAAGAGCCAAAAAGATGAAGACATCTTGTAACTTAATGGGTTTAGAAACATGTAAAAGTACTAAATTGTACGACAAATAATGTAAACAAAACTGAAACACACAAATGAGAGAGAGAAAAAATCCTCGTCTTAATGTAAGACCCAATCCAAGTAGAGAAAATAACTTCAGGGCGCAACATGGAAAACCGAAAAGAGTTTGACTCTAACTGACCTTCGTCTTCATCATTTGCAGTGACGGTGATGAGGATGAATCCAACCTCCTTGTCTTCCTCCACGCTCACCTCATACACGGGCTGGGCAAACGCCGGCGCGTTGTCGTTTACGTCCGTGATGAAGATCCTGACGTACGCCGTGTCTGAGAGAGATAAAGACTTAGGCTGATGACGTCACAACTCTTTGCACATTTATCAAAAACTGTTCGAGGTTAAAGGTCTCCATTTTAATCACAAAATCTTTGAACATAGTGGTTATTTTGAGGAAGGCTGGGCAGAGCCTTCTACATTTATCACTGGATGGCATCATAAATCAGTCCGAGGAAAAGGCTGCACTGTATTTCAATGCAGTGAATAAATACAATTTATTTACTTTTATAGATATTATGTTCAAATCTTACCAAGAAAATTTGCTGCAAATAGTAAGACTGACCAACAAATCTATTTAGTTTGTGTGCATAACAGAAAAGGAGATGCAAAAAAGGTTAATATGAATGACCCCAAAGTGCTTCTGAACTCGGATGTAGAAATTTTTCACTTCGGCTGAAATTTCTTCTGTTAATTCTGCAACAGCCATGCTGCTTGAAGTCTCTATCCAATCATGTTCTGAGCTATTTTCATTGTGATGATGCCTTTTTTAGCCAAAATAAAAAAAACAGTCATTTTCTGGGACATAGTTTCTGCAGAGCAGCAGAAGTTCACAAACAAGCGCTTTTCCAAATTGCACTTTTTTAATTTCCTCCATCATCAGTAAAATGCAACAATAATGTGTTAAAAAACACCCCAAACTCAATTTTCAGCTCACTACCGAAAGGCCTGAAGTATCTCTTAAGTATTAATAAAGTCACCGCTGTACCTGTGTTTGGCTGGCCCTGTTGGCCCGATCGCGCAGACTCGGAACTATCCTGTGACTGAACCTCGATTAGGTAGGAAGCCTTCTGCTCGCGGTCAAAAGAGGCGCGAGTGACGATGACTCCACTGGCTGAGTCAATGCTGAAGAACTGAGAATCTCCGCTCTCGTCTTTCAGGATGGTGTAGTGGATCTGAGGAAAGTAGACGTAGGAATTTTAAAAAAAGAGAAGCAGATTAACACCAATCTTTAAGGAAGCTCTTTCTTACCATCCCGTGCAGACCGGAGTCCAGGTCTGTGGCTGAAACCTGAGCCACCGAAGTGCCAACCTGAGCTCCTTCAGGAACTGTGGCCTCATAGGTGGATGACAGGAAGAAAGGAACGTTGTCGTTGACGTCTGAAGAAAGAAATAAACGTCAAGTAAAACAGTTACAATTAAAAGATCGAAAGTGCATGTTCAAACGAGAAAGTAGTTAGGAATAAAATAGTCCTCGGTGTGCAGTTGGTCAGAAAATGAAGTTGGACTGTATCTACACTTTCTAATAAAATGAGTTATTAGTGTGGAATTATCCTCCAAACACCCTGAAGAGCCCACAAAGCAGCTTGTCAGCTCACTTTCAAGCTCTGCTAAGCCAATTACAGAGTGCGAGTCTGTTCAAAGCCAGTCGAAATCAGGAAGTGTCTGCTCTGCTCTTCACTCCACCTTCCTGCAGATGCTGTGTGGGAAATGAGTCAGTGTGAAAGACGAGGTAACTCAGAGTATAAACCGTTAACCCTGAAGGTTTTCATCCATATCTTTGTTGCTTTTTTTATTTCCAGAGATGGACAGTAATGAGCTACCCCTCATTACTTTGTCTCTTTTAAAGCTTTTGCTCATTATGATTGTTTCTGTTGATGGCTTCCTTAGCTTTGATGCTCCGGTTATATGATGTTTCTTTGACAAAAAACATCTTTTTAAACGGTCAGTTCATTAGAGGTGCTCTTTTATTTTCTATCCTAATGATAATTATATTTTTTCACTCTTTTTTTAAAGTCCTTAGGATAAAAGGACTGATTTCTTCTTTCAATTAGGAACATTTGTGAACACTTGTGGTGATCATGGGGGCTGGAGGAAAATGACTGTAACCATCTCTTCAAGCTTGAATTTTATTAACATCTCATTTAACTCATTATTTTGTGTGTTTGCTGTAACTCTTGTGCGTTGTAAATACTGACTTCAAGATTCCTATCTCATTAGCATGATCAAAACTTTCCTTAAAGATCCATTGTACATAGTTTGGTCCATGTCGTTTTCTCTGTAGTTCATTATCATTCCACCAGGGGCAGTAGAAGGACTTTTCCTCCTCATTTCAAAATGGCAGCTTCCATGAAAGCTCTGAAGCACTTTTGGCGGGAAAAGTTTTGGTAATTTTATGGAGCGAATAACACATCTATTGTGATTTATTTTACTACAGAGTGTAACAAATGTAAAATTAGTTGATTTATTTATTTTAATAAAAAAGTTTCACCATGTTAAACACGTGTGTATCAAATTTGAGTCAGTAGGTAAATAAAGTTTCGTTTCCACTAAGAGGTCTGGTTCGGTAGGGAGTGGTACGGTATGGTCCAGCTAATTCTGCCTAGCGTTTTCACTCAGTTAAGCATCCCTTCCACTAAACGGTGGAAGGGATGCTTTTCACAGCAAATATGTGGTGTAGATCGCTAGCCTGCCACTAGCTCACCCTGTATTACTTGCCAAAGATGGCAAGGAACGTTTGCAGTTCCACCGCAGACCAGGCCTTGCTGTTGTTTGGAGGCATTTTTATTATAGACTTGTTACCAAAAGAGTACACAGGAAACCACAAAAACCCAAAAGCTTGCAAACGTTGGAAACGTTAGCTCAAATGAGCGCTAAATTGGCACCTTCTAATGTCGTTGACGTTTTCTGCCAATCATCGGGTGGCCACAGCGGCTCCGCCCTTTAAATTAAATTTTTTTTCAATGGATCTACAACCGATGGGGTCGGTACTGTTAAATGGGTCCATTTTACAATGGAAACGCTCAAAACACAAGACCGGACCGTACTATATTGTAGCATACCAGACTGCTCAGTGGAAATTAGGCTAAAGATTCTTTCAACATTTTATATCTTAAACATTTCTGAAAGCCAAAACTGACCAAATCACCCAAGAAACATTATTGGTGCTATCAATGACTCGAACAAAAAAATGCATTTTTTTTGTGTATTTCAAGGTTTTAAAAAAAACATTTTCATTCAAAAAGAATAATGTTCAGTCAATTCTTTGATATAGTGGGCCTTACAAGGTTAAATCTATCCGGAACCTAACCCTCAACAATATAAAACACTTCGCAGTTCCTGTCTTACCAGTCACATTGATGTAGACTGTGGTGAAGGAAGCCAGTGGCACAGCAGCAACGTTTTGCACCCGGACTCTTAGTATGAAGAAGCTGGTTGTCTCGTAGTCGAGGTTTTCAGCGACCAGGATAGATGCCGAGCCGTCCGCTCGGTTGGGTTTGATGTAGAAGCGCACCGGCATGTTGGTTTCTGGAACCTGACCTTCCTCCAGGTTGTAGGTCACACGTGGGTCACCGAGGGGGGACGTCGCTTTGATGGTCTGATGAGAAAAAATTGATGTTTTCAATTTATGTAAAGTTTGTTCTATATGTTACTAAAAAAAACATTATTTGAGTCTTATTGTGGCCCATGTGTCCAGATTGCTAAACTGACCTCAAAACCATTGATCAGATAGTGGATGTAATATCAAATCTATGTGTCCAAACTGCATTGGAGTACACTTTAAAAGACAAATAAATCTATATTGTTATGATAATGATAAAAAATATTAATAAGCGAGCGTTCATGAAAGTGTAGACCAATACTTTCACAGCATCATTTAGTACCGGTACTCTTTCAGATTCATTCCTCCTCACCCACTTTGGACACAATCACACGAAAAACATTTTCATCCAGCTGCTGTAAAGAGACGGATAATTTATCTCTTCTT
>NC_050527.1:742777-758204 GCF_002922805.2 Oryzias melastigma
TGTAAAGTTTGTTCTATATACTATTAAAAAAAACATTATTTGAGTCTTATTGTAGCCCATGTGTCCAGATTGTTAAGCTGACTTCAAAACCATTGATCAGATAGTGGATGTAATATCAAATCTATGTGTCCAAACTGCATTGGTGTAGACTTTAAAAGACAAATAAATCTATATTGTTATGATAATGAAAAAAAATATTAATAAGCGAGCGTTCATGAAAGTGTAGACCAATACTTTCACAGCATCATTTAGTGCCGGTACTCTTTCAGATTCATTCCTCCTCACCCACTTTGGACACAATCACATGAAAAACATTTTCATCCAGCTGCTGTAAAGAGACGGATAAATTATCTCTTCTTGCCACAACTTTTGCAGCAGGATAAGACATCATTTTGACTAGAGATTCTCCAAAGTAAACAGCCATCTTTTGAAGAATGTAGCCTTTTATCAGTGAAAGAAAAAGTTTTGTCCTTCTTTGGAAGTGAACCACTTGAGGAGAAACTTCAAGTGCTTCACCAGGATGCCTAAAATGGTTTCTCTTTCTGCTTTGTTGATACATTTCTTTGTGAGATTTATTTTTTCAGTCAATCAGAAACGTGCGATCAGGTTTTGTAAGCTTTCTTGAACTGGATGTGAACCAACACAACAGCTGCTTTTACTGGCTCCGAATAACAAAAGCTCTAATACTAATGTAATTCTCAAAGCATATGTGTGTCTGTGTGCATGTGTGTGTGTTTGCTGTCCAGATCTTCTCTTTCTACTGTATTGAATTGGCTTCACTCATCCATGACAAATACAATCTGTTCCTGGAAATGTTGGAAGGGCCTTTTTCTAAAGACAAAAGCCAAGAACGTCAGACACACAAACACAAACGGAATGAATTTGGGTGGTGTACAGATGCTGGGATGTAAGTAAAAGTGTTCCTTTTGTTGCTGCCATATGCCAGTCGGCAGTCGTTGCTTGTTAACCCGCTTGCACATCTGTCAATGTGACCTCAGATCGTGCTGGAAAATGAACAGTGTGAGCCAACTCCTTGACCGAGAACACAGAGCCAAACTTGGCAAGAAATGGAATCGATAGAAATAATAAACAAAGTCCTAGAAATAAAATAAAGTCCTACTCCGATCTTCTTTTGATCTATTGTAGAAGTGTTCCCAGTGGTCTTTGAATTATGCAGAGCAGTAACAATTCCCCAGAAAATTTGCCTCCAAATTGTTGGCAAGACTGTTGGTGCAGAGCAACCCCGTCCCCTCTTCCCGTCCCCTGAGCTTTACATTTTCATGCTCTCCCGCTAGCTTACAGCACCTCCAACTTAACATTACCAGTGCAACAACAATGGTGAGCAGTATTGGAGCTATCCAGCCGTGCAGTTTTGATCCAGATGACAGCTCAGATGAGAAAAACAAAGACGTACCCGGATCTATTTGCTCTTTTTAAACACAATTTTTAGATCTGCTCCTGAATAAAGAAATACTCAGACAGGCATTTTTAAGCAGAATTTTTTTCTATTATGTCCATCATCAGAAAAATGCCACAAGAACATCAAAAACACAATTTTCATTTAAAAATTAACCTAAAATGACATTTATGTCTTCTAGAATTCATTTACAGTTAGTGCACTGATGCTGTAAACCCAATTTGAGTTGAATTGTTTCCCTTTCTTGTGCAAAACCATAAAAGCCATTTCTACTTAAAATAACTGGGACAACTTGCTGCCCAGTTTGAAGTGAGGCGGCAGAACATGGTATCATGGCTTTGCCCCGCAGCAGGCACAGGCAGCAGAGCGCACAGAATCAGTGTTAATGAGAAATCATCTCATTATCCATCACTGCTATTATGTCGTCCATCTTCTCCCACATTGATAAATGACTTTGGAGTTATGGAAACTGGCAGCTAGTTATGGGAGAGATGCAGTTACCAATACCAACAGGAAATTTGGTTGTAAATTTACAAAACAAAAAAAATACGTTTTATTTTTTTTTATTTTAAACAATTTCCAATAAATGTACATTTCATAGCAAAATTACTGTCAACACATACTCAATATGTCTTCTAATTTTTAAGATTTTATAAGAAATTTGAAAAAAACTGTGAGAGCCAACATATGCAGCATGAAAAAAGCAGTTCTTTATTGAAAGTTGTGATTCTTACAACATGTGTCAAAATATAATAATAAAAAGGGGTCTGCATGATGACTAATAAAGCCTGACACTGCCACCCAGAAAGAAGAAAGTGTCTGAAAATCACATAAAGTTTGCATAGAATGAAGGAAAAACTGCAGGAATCTGCTGCTGAGGAGACGGTTACAGTAGTAGGAGTAGAAAACTCCAGCTCATTGATATGGAAATGTAACAAACATCAGCTCCTGCCTCTGCCGCGTCTCCCTCCCACTGCCTCGTTAACAATGTGATTAACAGACCTTATTAAGGCAGCTAAATTTAAAACAACAGTTCATCCTCGGCGTAATTAACACAGCAGAGGAGACGAAGGAGCAGGAGGAGGAAACACACCAGCTCTCACAGCTCTTCTTGTATAGGTTTTGGTAAATTATACATATTAATCAATTTAGCTTAAATGTGATTAATCGGATTCAAGTTAAACGTTTTCTGTGAGACCCAAAGAGCAGTTCATTTAGTCAACATTGCAATTTAAGTTCTTGCTTTTTTTTAATACCTTAATTACATTTTAGGATGTTTTAGCTCAAATAAATCTATGAATAAATAAATATATTTAATGGGTTGCTCAATGGAGGAGTGGTAAGCTCTCATCCTGGTTTGAATCCCAGCTGGGACCTTTCTGCGTGGAATTTGCATGTTCTCCTCATAGTTTACTCCTTCCACACTCTAAAGATAATGCTTCATGCAGGTTAATTAGTGTTATTGTGTGGCCATGCAACAAACAGATAGGCTCCAGCAACCCCGTGAATTAGAAATAGATAAAGCAGATTCTGAAGATGGATGATAGATTCATTCACATAATGGACAAGACGCTCCATTTTAAAGACATTTTCAAATGTGAAACTGGTAAAATAATAGGCTCTGGGGTAAAAAAAAATGTACATAGATATAAAATTGATCCTTTTGACCCATTTTTTCCAAACCTCGGTAGTCTGGTGCCTTTTAGAGCCTTTTTATATATTTGTTTTCTCTTACCATTTTACATTTTTATCCATCATTTTAGGACAATACATTTTTTTTACATATAGTTTTCTTTAAATTACAATAACTCCACAATAAACAGGAAACTGCACAAAATCTCAATTTGTTGTATATTTGATCATTCATTTTGCTTTAAAGACCAAAAATACTGAAATCAAACTGTTTTTGTCTGTTTCTCTCCTTCAAATTCAAAAGGAATTGATTGCGTTAACGGTTGAAAAGTTGAAGTATATTAAAGATTTTGTGTTTAATAGCACAAAATGGTGTTAAAGGGTTAATATACGTAATCAAAATCGTTCATTCCAGTTTGGCGAGCCATTTGCCCACCCCTGGTTTAAGTGAGTATTTAAGGGTCCCTTAAAAATAGGATAAAAACTTTAAAGAAAAACGTTTTCTTTTCTTGAGAGAGTTAAGCAGAGTGCTGGTTACTTTCTCCACTTTTTCCTCTCGTCTTGCTTTGTACTTTTCCCATATAAAGGCTAAAATCAACAAACCGTTAAGTTCTTGTGACTCCCCCTCCTCCCACATCCTCTCCCTCCCCCCCACGGCGCGGTCTCTGTCAGGTTAAACACAGTAATTAAACGTCTGTTTTTCGGAGGTGATGAGAGTCCATTGTGACGCTCCGACAGCAGGTGTAATTTTCTGCCTCTCCTCAATCATCTCTGACAGATGGAGCTGTGGGCGGAACAGCCTCCAATCACCATTACCATCACCATCATCATCATCATCACCAGCATTTTTCCGAGCTTTTTTTCTGTGAAAATGTTGGGTCTAAAACTAGCACAGCTCCACAACCTAAAAGGCGCACACACAATCACACGCCCCTACCCTGCAACTATTTGAAAACTGACTAACCTCCATGAAATCGAGCAGCTGGAGGGTGAAAAACTCCTCCACCTTCTAAACCAAGGCTCAGGATAAGAGAGAGAAAATGAGGATAGAGGGATCAAAAGAGGAAAAGAATATCACCAGAGGTCTAAAAGAAGTCAGTGAGTCAGGTGAGACAGACTCGGGGCGGGATTGTTGTTTGCTTGGCAGAAAATGTTTGGAAGTCTCGGGCTAAACGTGCTGACACGGAGAGAGAATGAAAGAGGGAGGAATGGAGGAGTGGGAGATGAAAAGGAAGAAAGAGAGTTTTTAACCTCCTCGAGGGGGGTTCTGCACAGCCGTGGAGAAGGAGGTAAACGAAGAGAGAGCTCTTTCACTGCTGCAGGAGGGCAAATGGATTTAAACACCTCCCTCCTTTTTTACACGTCTGCTTCTCTGCCAGACATTTGAGTCTTAAAGAAAACATTTCTTTTGTTTTCTTTGAGTGAAGTTCTTGCAGAGTAGAGGAGTCATACAATCACGTTAGCATATTAGATAATGGAGTGAGGACACAGTTACATCACAGGTCTGTCCGTCTGACCATCCATGGGTCAATCAAGCCCCCTCAGAACAGGCGCTCCATATCGTTTTAGGTTCTTACTAATTTTTGTACCTTAATATTGCTAAAAATTGACATAAAAAAGTTAGCATAGACGCAGTAATGAAACTACATCAGCATCAGTGAGGCAAGTGCAGCAGCAACTGTCCACAACAACATAGCAGCAGCAGCACTCGGTCTGTCAAGCTACAGCAGATGACTCTCATTGGCTACGGATGGCTATGGTCCTGCTGGAGCCACAGGCTCTGCTGCCAACCTCACAAGTAGGTTCACCCAATAACGAGTTTTTATACAAAATCAAGTCTTTTTATATTTGGTTACATAAATGTTTTTGAGTACCTTTATTGTATGGTTCACTTTTAAATTTTGTCCTTAACACATTGATGAAGACACTTTTACATTAACCTTCATGGAGCTGAAGACCAGTTGAAACCAATCAGGTAGGTGCTTCAAGAGACCTAATCAGTACTTAAAACAAAGTCATAAAGCAGGACCATGGACACTGACCACTCAAGATCTAGGTTTGGTAAAGACGACCAAATAAGGGGTTAAGACTTTTCTTCTCTCATTAAAAACATTGGCATGGAGCCAAATGAAGTCCGCTTTGGCGTATTTTAAAAGCCTGAGTCTGCATGCCCCGAGACCCTGGGTGCCCAGAGTGACTCTTACACAACTTTTTATTAAAATGACTAAATTCCAATTGAGTTTGATGGTCACTTTCTTCATCATCAACAAACACGCAACGGCGAGCAGGGACGAACCTCACAGCGATGGCCCTCCATTTATATAGGAAGTACTAGTAAACAAGTCCTCATTCCACCACGATTTTGGATTAGAGTTAAAATACTTCTTTTTCTGCGTGACTACCACACACTCTGACCACGTGTCAGCAGAAATTACGCAATGTACAGCAGAAAATAGGTTTTATTGTAAAAAATGTACCGGATGCACTTTACACTCGCTCAAACGATTTCCAGTTTGGATCACTAATAGCCCGAACTTCACAAAAATGTGCTCCAGCTCGCTCCAACTCAACTCTCAAGATACCAAACAGACCCTGGTTAGAATATTTATCAACATATGATGCTGCACACTGTTTCCCATGCAGAGTTCATATACATAATTTGATCTCAGTGATTTATTTATTTTTTTTAAGATTCTACTAGTTAACGTTTTTATTTACATTTCAGGGTTGAGTTTGTATTGTGAGAGTTTAAATAAATAAATGATCAAAAGAAAACATGTGTCTAAAATGACACCCCAGCATAACTTGTAGAGCAGGATTTGTCTTGGCTTGAACAATGGGTAAAAGATTCTTGGCGTGAGGTTGCCAAAATTTTCACAAAGAAGTTGGGAAATCACTGAACTGAAGAAAAAAAAGGTGAAGTGAGTAACATTAAATCTTAAAGTATTCTTTGCTATTTATTAATAATTTTGTTTCTAACAATGACGAAAATAGCAGATTTTCAATATGATACGTGATGCTCAAATGATAGATTACCAAGTAAAACAACAATATTTGTGAATTTCCCAAAGAGATTTTATTATGAATAATAAAACATGAGAACCAAAAGTAAGGAGTTTTTTTTGCTAAAACTACAAAAAATTGGGGCATATATTCAATTTGAGGTTATGTGGAGATAAAAAAAAAAAAAAAAAAAAAACAGAAGGATGGATAAATTCACTTAAACAAATTCTGGGGCATACAACCCAGAAAACTCTTTAGCAGCTCACTAAAGATTCTGAGTTTGCTCCAAGCAAATGATCAAGTTATGTAACCGTACTTCATCTCCCTCATAGCTCACCAGTATCTTAGCGTCTCGCGCCGTGTTTTCCGGCACAGTGATCCAGTACTCGGACTGCTCCCAGTGTGGGGGCTGATTGTGAACGTTGGTGATGATGACGGTCAGGTCCACGGAGCTGCTGCGGTTGCCTCCATCCGACGCCACGATCTGCTGGCTGATCCTGGATGTCTGCAGGGGTTAAAGACATAAATTGAATTGTTTTCAACATATTAAAAAATGCTTTTAAAACCAAGTAAATACACTACAAAATCCAAATTAAAATAAACACTTTAACATCTGAAGCGTCGCCAGTGATGCAAAATCTTTAACATACTGGAACCTTTCAACCGTTTCCACGATCAACGTTATTTCAGTAGATTTTGAAGGAGAAAAGCGGCGTTCGCGCCGCTTTTCTCCTTCAAAATCTACTGAAATAACGTTGATCATGGTAACAACTAAAAAATTACAGTAAATCAAAAAACATAAACACTGGGGCTCCAGTGTTAAAGAGTTAATAGCGCAAAAATACAAAGAAAAAATAAACGTGGTAGATCCAAGGACCCCTACTGCTTCCATAGTGGCCAATATTCAAAGGAAAATGTCATATTTTATGTGAAAACATCAATTTTTGACTACTAAGATTGATATTCACATTAAAAAATATTTTTTTATTAAAGTTTTGGCTAAATTTATAAAAAATTTAATATTTCATTGAACCTTTTTGTATTTATAATGTATTTTGGATGTATTTGGTCATTTTTACATTTGCTTCACACGGCACACAACAAGGTAAAAAATAATAGATAAAAATAGATGCCAATTTTTTTGTTGATAAGGTGACAGCTTTGTTGTTTTTCTGACCTGTGAGATGGGGTGATTGACATAAATCCAGCCGGTGCTGGGGTTAATGTGCAAGTACGCCGGTTTCTGGTTGGTTAGTGAGTAGGTGATGGCGGCGTTGCTCCCCTGGTCATCATCATGTGCTGCCGCTCGCAGGAAACTGGTTCCAACTGGAGTGTCTTCTCTCAGGAAGTCTAAGAGGAACAATAAGGCAAAAGATTTCCCATCAGAGATTAATTCTTCTCTTAAAATGTTAATTTTATCTTAGAAATGTTGGTTTTAATTTGACTTAAGCAGCAAAACCCAAGTTTTCATTGCTCAGTTTGACAGCAGCACCCATAATGCTTTGTGATAGTAAGCAGATATTATAATAATAGGAACACAGGGCTGTGATGTGTCAGCAGGTTGTCATCTCATTTTGTCATTTCGGGATCTCACTTTGCAAAGTCAACAGATGCATTTTTTAAATTTATGAATACAACCTCCAATCCTGCTGACTGGGGCACATGTCACTGCTGTTTAAAAAACAGAAACAAGCGGACAGCGGGATGCCTTTTCCGCTATAATCCTGCATTTAAAGCGCTATGTCAGTAAGAATGTCGTTTTGCAATAACCGTATATTTCAACTGAACAGCCACTGCAGATACTGCTGTGTCTAAAATGACTTTAACCCTGGAAAACCCAGGAAGAATTTCATTTCTAGGCGTTTGAAGTTTTTTATTTGTCCATTCATTTTGGGTAGCAGCAATTAAGAGCAGCAAAAAAGTAGAAAAAAAATGAAAATAAAGAAATGAAATAAATTAAGATGGTTAGGGTTAAAGCAACGTTTAAAGACCCACTATGATGAAAATTGTGTTTTTGATGCTCTTGACATGTTCTTGAGGCATTTTTCTGAGATTGAAGGACACATTTTCAAAACAAATAAGATCAAAATTGATTTTCTGATTATTTTTTTTATTCAAATTTTTGAGGAACAGATGAAATAAAAATTCAGTTTGAAAAAGAGGATTTTATATAAAGTTTCCTGCTGTGCTCCATTCTGATGCATCCACTTGTAGACAAATAGATCCATGAACGTCTTTGTTTTCATCGTCTGAGCTGAAATCTGGCTCCAAACTGTACGGTTGGATAGCTCCGATATTGCTCGCCTTTTTTGATTCACCCGTAATCTAAGTTGGGGTTTGTGAAGAGCTATTGGGAAAGTGTGTAAACTGGCAGGAAAGGGGGCGGGGTTGCTCCTCACTGACAGTCCCATCCACAACTCAGAGTGGAATTTCTAATGAACTGCAGAAAATTTGTGCAAGAAAACCACACAGGTTTTTGGATTTTGGCAAAAAAAAGATCTACTTGTAGTTAAAATGTCACTGGGAACACTTTAAAAATAGATCAACAGATGATCAGAGTGGGACTTTAAGTTTTAAAACCAGGACAGCTTGCAATGAAGAATATATTTGTTATTAATTTCTTCTGCTCATGCACTCATCCCAGCACTTTTTTAACTCTTAGAACCAATGGGGGTCTCAGAACCTCAAAAAAATTTGGCCCTTTTCTCAGCTTGGAACTCACATGCCTGTAAATCTGGAGCTGGCTGGTGACATTTCCGTTTTGTTCCCTGCAAAATACCAAAAGTTTTCTACAGCATTTTAAGTGCCCACTAAATTTAAATTACTTTCATGTTCACAGGCAACTGCAATTTGTTTCTGCTGCCAGAAGGCATTCTTTGCTTCACAGTAAACAGTCTCCTCTGCAGAAGAGGGAAATTCTGCATAATGTTAAAGCTAATAGAAAGTAAAGAGAAAACACCAACAAGCTGCTTATCATGCTGTCCCCAAAGCCCCAGACCTATGCACACTGTTTTATGTGGATAAAGACTAGAAGATGAATAACAAGTAGGCTAACCAAGAGGTGGTTTCTTACAGGAAACCCCCTTCTAACAACACATACATGCACTAAGCGGCAGTAAATAAATGCATGTCCCAGAAACATTTCAATCTGCCTTTTTAATACTTAATGAGAAACTGTGAGTTTCACTAATCGTACAAGGAGAACTTCTGACGCTGTGTTCATCAAAACACATATTAGAGCACATGGTAAACAAGCACAGACCCTCAGGGGTTCTGCAGCGAATATTTCATCAATCTTAAAAGCTTTCCAGGATTACAAGGAGGCAGATTTGTACAACAAAGACACCATTTCCACTCCACCTGCTCCCGCCACACTCAGGTTGATGCTGACGCACACAAGAAGGAAGGTTTTGGAGTTAGACGCACTTACACTGGTAGCGACTGTTTTCAAACTTTGGGTCGTTGTCGTTCTGATCCAGAATCAGGACGGTGATCTGGCAGATCCCGATGAGCGGCTCCTCGGCCTGATCGGTGGCAGTCACGGACAGAGTGAACTCCCTCTGGCGCTCTCTGTCAAAACTCACCGCCGTTGTGATCACACCTGGTGAAAGAGCGGCACGTGAATTAGACTTGTTTGCTCGGTGTGAGAATAGAGCTAGGTTTGTAAAATAGGTGAAAAAAAAATTCAGCACTGGTTTATCTAACTAGTGACCTAAATTCAAGACGATTCAAATACAATTTGAAAGACTTTTTGATTTTGGCTAAAATAAAAATTAAAATACCACTGGGAAAGATTAGAAAATATAGTTGGAGTGGGACTTTAAAGGGAATGCAGGTGTGTCTTTCTGTTCTCAAGGGACATCACGAAAATGGAACGTACCATTATCGAGTGTGTGATAAGTGAATTGTGAAGTATTTATCAAGTCAAGTCAGCTTTATTTGTCAAATATGCTGAATACACAAGATCAGGAAACAGGAAACGGTGAAGAAAAAATGTGCATAAATATTAAGGTTCACCGAGCAGTTTACAATCTTTACATTTTGTGCCGGCCACCTGTGTGACCCAATCGGGTTTGCCCGTTATTCATCTGCAAATAGCCCAATTCCTGCTAAAAGGGCAGCTGTGTCTAAGGCATAAAGACTCTGTTTTATTAAATCAGATTAATTTGTTAAGTTCTTCCCTTAAACATTAGTTGAAACACCTAAAAGAAGTGTAATCTGCTTCAATTGAACATTTATAGATACAAGTGTTTCAAAATTAACACTTTTTGAGGGTTAACCAATTTTTACACATGAAAAGCTTGTTGTATGTATTTCAAAACTTCTGCCTTTTGGAAATGAGATTTTTGGTGAATAAAAGTTAATTTAAAAAACTCAATTTGATATTTTCTGTTTTTGGCACCAGTCCTCCATTGATAAAGTGAGAGCTCACCGGTGTCAGGATTGATGTCAAACCCAGACGACACACCGTCCCGGTGCATGATGCCATATTTGACCTCTCCGTTGAGCCCCATGTCAGCGTCGCGGGCCTGAACTCTTAAGACAAACGTCCCCGGCGGTTGGTTCTCCAGCACGGCCGCATTCAAACTGTAGTCTTGACACTGAAAGCACACACAGCGCAGTCACAACGGCGAACGTGGGCACGAGAGCTTTCATTTAGCTCAGAATAATAGTGGATGATTTCCGTCACCTCTTCAAACACAGGCTTGTTGTTGTTGATGTCGTTGATTCCAACAATGACCTGAGCCGAGCTGCTGAGTGGGTACGGCCCACCAGACGCATTATCATCAGTGGCGGTGATGTTGAGGACGTACTGCGGCCCCCTCAACCTCGGAGGCGGACTTCGGCGCAGCTTAATGATGCCTGTACACAAAAGTATGAAAGTACTTTTAACACTTTTGCTTAAGTATAGCTTTGCTTAATGAGTCCTTTCAGTTTTTACAGCTGCAATCGAAATCACTATCAGGAAGTCCGTTATGAAGAATCTGTTAAAATACAACCAAACTGTGGAGTATTTCTTTACTGTAGGAGGAATGGTTTACTCACTAATTGCCAGATGCTGCTTTACTAAATAACTGTCAAAATCACAGACATCTGAGGTGATTTTGTATGTCATTTTACAGTTTTTAACTCTCTTTAAATAATGCTCATGTTTAAAAACAAAATTACTGAAAAAACTTAGAGCTGTTATGTAGTGAACAGAGAAAAAAAGGCGATGTGACAAGCTCCCCTCATCACCCGCAATGGCAGTCACCCGGGTGAGTATAAATAACATCTGACATGTCGATGAAAACTTGCAGATGAAAAGGCGTGCTGTGATGTTTCCTGCTTTGTGAGTCGCCAACAGCACCGGCTGTCAGCCTCACGCAGCAGAAACACCTGCATTATCCCAGCGCGGGCCTAAAACAAATGCCATTTTCTGCTCCAACAAACACTTCCACATTAACATAACAGAGCAGCAGAGCAAACAAACAAACTCGCAAATAAGCAGCTTTGGTAGAAACATGAATATAGACTCGGAGGCTCGGAGGGTGCGATCACATCTACATGAAAATGCTTCACGACGCTTTGAAGTGACAAAGCAGAACAGCGGAGCAAGCCAAAGGCCATCTGCTGCTTGAGTGCGCACAAGTGTGTGCGAGGGAAAGTCTTAATGTATCATTAATGTGCAAATGTTCACGTTTATTTCTGTTTTGTATGTGTGTATCAGAGCAGCGGAGCGTTGCATGATGGGTGATAAGGTGACAGAACCTGAAAACAACTACAAAAACAAACATGCAAGCGTGACAGTGTCACTAAGAAAATCTCTTTTTTGGAAAAATACTTTTCTGAAGCCTAATTTTAGAGGACGACAACCTTAGCCCTAACTTAGTAACCTTATTTATTTATTTTTTTCTTTGTTGTGTTGTATTGTATTGTATCATATCCCATCGTATCATGTCGTACCGTATTGCATTGTACTGCACAGCACCACATCGTACTGTACTGTATCGTACTTCATCGTACCGTATCGTACAGTATCGTAACGGACCATATCGTATCGAACTGTATTGTATCACACTGCGTTGTATCGTAATGTACTGTATCGTACCGTATCGTATTATATTATATTACAAACATCACTATTATCATATAATAAGTAATGTCATCCATAGTGATAAAATAGTAATTTGATTTAGACCAGAGGTCTGCAACCTTTAAATCTGTAAAGCCTTACTTCATCCTTTAAAAAAATGAACACTGCTTTGTATTTAGAGCATGGGTGCCCAAAATGGGGCCCATGGGCCAAATTTGGCCCACCCATGGCAGCGGAAGCAGCAGACTGTTTAGTTAAAATCCGTTACCCGTTTCCCATTCATTCTCTATGGCACAGGTGTTGAACTCCAGGCCTCGAGGGCCGGCGTCCTCCATGTTTTTCAACCAACCTGCTATTACAGCTCCTCATTGGATAAGCACATCTAATCCAGGAAATCAGCAGTCGATAAGGCAGGATTTCTGGATACCAGCAGGATGTCGGCCCTTGAGGCCTGGAGTTTGACACCCCCGCTCTATGGTGTTCCAAACTTTATGGCTGTAATATATTTTCAGCCTCCAGGGGGCACTTATCTCCTTTTATCTCATGGCATGCAAAAAATATATTGTATTTGGCCCGCAGAGTGGGATCCCATTTATATTTTGGCCCTTTGATCGAAAAAGTTTGGGCACCCCTGATTTAGAGGGTATTATTGTTACTATTATGATAAATATAAATAAATATATATTTTTTTTTTTTTGGGTGGGGGAGAGGCAAAAACCCCACATGAATTAAAAGAGATAGGCCTAAAATAGTTAATAACTTCTAACAGAGGTCTACTCCCTTTCGAGTTTAAAGGCTGTCACATCTCTGCAGCAAATATAGAAGTAGGTAGTTTCATGTCAGCAATAATTTTTTTAAGTAGTTTAATTTACCATTTGTGGCGCACTTCACCCCGAATTTTGTAAATCTAACAAAAAGAAATAAAAAAAGAGCTAATTAAGTGACACATCCCATATTTTTTAAATCATAAGGCGCACCTAAAATCAATGATTTAAATATATATATATATCCCTTATTTTTCAGTGTGCCTTAATTCTGGTTGCACGTTACTGTCAAAATGTTTTAGTTTGACTTGTGATATATATCGTGAATGAGTGTTTGTGAATGAGTTGGAAACAGTTACTTTTTTTCAACTGTACTACTTACTTATTTTGTTACTTTACAGTTAAATTAAGAACATTTTATTTTTATTTGACCAGAGAGCCTCAGCAGAGAGTTCGAAGAGACGCATGTGGAGCAGCAGGTTGCAAACCTCTGATTTAAACTGAGATAATAAACTTTACAAACAGCTATTTATTGGATGTTCACCTCAGCATTTTCCCTCCTTGTTATCTGTCAGAACATCTTTGTGCTTTTGCATGATTTATCACAGATCTTCTTATGACGTTATGTGAGTTTTTTTTTTTTTTTTCTGTAGTTCTACAGTCAACATCCCACCTCCTGTTCTACATATTTTGGATCACTCAATAATTCTGGGGTGGCCCATTAACTGACTAAACATGGAGGCTTCACTCTGTCAAGCTTGAGGGAATATTTGAGCAAACTTTTAGAATATATTCTCAGAAAAACCTCCTGAGATGCCGCTTTGTGAAAACAACACGTCTTGGAACAGGAAAACAGAAAAATGAAAAAGAAACAAAACTTTTTTTATTTGTTCTGTCAAATCTAACATTGTTTGTCCTGTTTTGAAACACATGTGAAATGTTTTTTTTTTCTTCTATCTTTGAACTAAAGCGCCTGAACTCCACACAGATGGTTAAACGAGCTGACCACATCTGCTGGAGACACTAAAGTTCATATGTGCAGGAACTGGAGAGCTCACTACCGTGTGTGTGTAGTCATGTTTTTTTATTCATGCGTTTGTCATCTAGGGGCTTCACTGGCCTCATTAATGTTACCACACTTATCCCCAAATACTTGTTACTATGGAAACAGCCCCTTTGCAGAGCAAACGTGTGTGGATGTAAATGATCTGAGTGTTGCTGTGTGTGAGCGATTGTTTGTGTGTGTATCAAAATTTCTGCCTGCTAACAAAGAGCATCTTCACATTTGTCTTTGTCCCATTAGAAGCAGAGCTGGAGAAGGCCTGAGAAAGCCTCCGCAAGACAAAACAATCCAAACAAACAAATATCTGCTAATTAGGGAAGCAATTTTCAAGTAAATTGTTGTGGCCTTTATACCTTTGCTTTATTTGAGACATTTTTCTGTTTTGAAAGCAAGATATTTCCTCTTCTTTTTCTCATATTTCTTTGAAAAAATATATAGTCTACCTTCTGTAACAAGCATAAAATTGAAAACACAGACATCAGTGTGTGTTAGGAGTTTCCCTAGGACAAATTAAAAAAAGATTTACATTTTATTCCCGCAATATTTTACTTTCTACGGTCACATATCCCAATATTCCACACTATGGTGACCTACGTGGAAGTTTTTCAGTAAATTCGGCAGGTGAAGGCCCCAAAGGTTCAAACAAAGTTCGAATTAAAATGCAAACGGATGATTTTTTGACGCTGGTCACTGGCCGCTCGGGCACATTTGGAGGTCGCACAGTGGCAAGAGTTGCGGTTGACAAAAGGTCCCATTGTCAAAGGGTTAAAATACAGTGCATAAAAGTTACAAAAATATTTTATTTTTTTTTCTTTGCAAAAATCTTTTCAAATAAGTAAAAACTTGATTGAAATGTAATTTTAACAAAACTTCACAAAAAAATAAATAACAAATAAAGAGAGGTAAGCAAACCTTTTGTTTGTCAATCTGTCTAAAATAAGAGTCTTCTCCAAAATACCTGATTTTATTTATTTATTTTTTTGTAGTCAGCAAGGAACTATGTTTGAGAAAAAGACTCTAATATGAGATTAGAAACATGCTGTAGTAACAGAACAAATTAGACAGAGCTGCCAATTTTTTATGGTTTAATCCTCCAAACAGCTGACAAAGACCCTAAAGCTATTCTGATTTTTGCCTCTTTGTCAGCTTGCAGTTTTCACTTGTAGAAAGTGATGTGTTCAAGTTCCTCTGCAGACCTTATTTCTGTCTTAAACTGTTAAACCAGAGATGTCAAACTCAATCGCACAGGGGGCCAAAATCCAAAACTTACCTTAGGTCGCGGGCTGAGCAGGATAAACTTTTAGTGAACACTCTAAAACAAAAATTTAAAAACTTTAAAATCCAAGCTTTTGTACATAATTATGAACTAGACATGTAGCATTACCTGCGATAATGCTAGTGTGAATGCTGTAAGCTGAATTTGGCCTCTGAAGATGCTGAAATTGATAGCTAAAAACACGGAAGCGGATAAA
>NC_050527.1:758411-760575 GCF_002922805.2 Oryzias melastigma
AAAAAAAAAAAAAAACTGGCATAACGCCACTTTTTTAAAATTACATCGAAAATAACAGCACAAAATAACATCGGGCCATTAATAACAGTAAAACAAAATGATCTGGAGTGCCAGGTATAATTAAACAGTAGGCCGGATCCAGCCCCCGGGCCTTGACTTTGACACGTGTGTTAAACTGAAACTCTGGGTGGTCCAGGACCATATTTACCGGGTAAATGGACAGGAGTGCAGAAAGTTTGTATCTTTGCAGAGGAAAAGAAAAAGAACTACAAGATGTTTTTTTAAACCTGCAGCTCACCCTTTTGGTTGTCCAAGTGGAAGTTGCTGTCTTCATTTCCGCCAGTGATCGCATAAGAGACGCCATCCCCGTCTGGGTCGTTGGCGTGGACGATGGCGACCAGCGTATCAGGACCAGCATCCTCACTGAGGAAGGTCTTATACCTGACGGAGGAAACAAGAAGGAGGCATTACTCACACCTTAAGGGGATAAAACAAGAAAAAGTGATAGCAAATGAGTTGCTTTAGGTCCAATTTAAAAATATGAAGAGAAGCCAGAAGAACAAAACAATTAAAAAGAACTGTCCAAAGTACAAAGTACTGGGAAATATAAAACACACAATCCAACAAACTTATGGCAAATATGGCAAGAACTAAAGCAAAGATAGTGTGTGAAGAAAACAGAGAGGAGTGAGAGGAGAGGTGAAGATTAAGTGAAAACAGATGGAAGAAGATAATGACACAAAAATAGATTCTCAAAAACAAACTCAATCAGCAGACCGAGTCTGTGGGTGACAGACTCTGACAGCAGGTGTGAAATAACAAGACGACTGTGGATGGAGGCATCCACACTCTCAAAATACACGTTTCTACTTTCCTAAAGACGCAGCTCATGCTTACACGCTCTGGGAGAAGACAGGAGCCTCGTCGTTGCTGTTGGCCACGCGGATCCGGATGGACGCCGTCCCGGTGCGAGGAGGAGTCCCCGCGTCCACGGCGACCACTACAAACTCATATATGTGATTGGGTCGCTCGTAGTCCAGGCGGTGGGCGGGGCTGACCACACCCCCTGATGTGATGTCAAAATCGGCGCTTGGAATGTAGTAGGAGAGCTCCGAGTTGACGCCAGAGTCGCAGTCTCGGGCCAGAACTGATGGTAAGAAAAAACATAAAACATTACAGTGAAAAATGGGACAAAAGAAAACATTATAAAGAAAAAACAAAACGGGATGAAAGTGAAGAAAAAAGTCAGTAGAAAACCAGAGAGACAACATGGAGACTTGAAAGAAAGGAAAAAACTGAAAAAAGTGAAAACTGAAGAAAGAAAAGTGTTGTTCTGTAGAAGGAGTTGTGCACAGACTTCATTTTCAAGTAAAAGTAAGTCAATCATAACAATTTTGGTGATATTTTTTTTCTATGCTACAGGTTGTATACAGAAGGAAAATGTTAAAATAAAATATTAAACAACACCTTTTAACTGATACTAATCAAATGGTGAAAAAGCTACTCTGTAGGGTTCATCTGTTTGTAAATCTGACTGATGTTGGCATGTGGGGGCACAGGTTCAGAAAAAGGTTAAAAAAAAGGTGAGAAGGGGAAGAAAAGAGGGAACATAACATAAAAGGAGAAGGATTCAAATATGGAGGTTTGAAGTATCCACATGCAGGTTTTATGCAAAAGTTTGTCTGTTTCTGGGACAGTTGTCTCACTTTGTGAGCTGTTCCTTGGTTCTGACCTGAAGTCCAGGTTCAGGTCAGGATAAGAGGTTTAACTGTGCAGTATATCAACAGCGTCCTCACAAAGATGGGAGGTAAATGTGTGTGTGCGTGTGTGTGCACGGTTGGCTGTCTGCCTAATAAGAGCAAAGCCTCCGCTGAAGATGGACTGTTTGATCTCAACCAGTCACCAGCAGCTATGACAGATGGCTCCCACACACACATACACACACAGTGTGATGTGTTGTGCTCACTGACAGAGGACAAACACTTCGGCAGAGCATGCTCCACAGATCAGTGCGCGTTACCTTGCAGCAGGGACGTTCCAGCTGCGATGCTCTCGGGTATGTTGTCTCTTGTGTAGATGGAGTGCAGGAACTCTGGTGTGCAGTCATTCTCATCTGTTATTTGCACAGACACCTGCAGAGAACACGGTTTTTCATCAGGGACGT